>NC_080394.1:39285598-39585598 GCF_028751815.1 Salvia miltiorrhiza | reverse complement strand
TCGTTGTGCCGAGCATTAAACAGAGCAGAGTGCACATAAACATTTTATTGGATAAACAGTTTATATTTTACGAACATTTAAGCTTATTAGCTCAATCATACATTTGGAAAATAAGCCCACCTGAATAGGCAAAGCCTGTCGTTTAACCTTATCTCTGAATCGGAATAGCAGTGCTAATCCTCCTGATGTTCAAAGCCTACAAGAAATCTATTCTTAATAGCTCTCTTAAATCTAAACTCAAATCACGGTAAAGTGCTTAACATTCTATGATTCACTTAGCCGGGTTTTCAAAATTTAAAGAATAAAAATTGAAAACATTTCTCTTGAGTTAAGAACACCAACAATATTCTTACTCATCTTTCTTTTGTAATTGAAAATATAAATAAAACCAATTAAAACATGATGCAATGCATGACTCATTTCATATTTAAGCATAAAAGTGTTTACTGAAAAAAATGCACAAGTTCCTAGTTCGTTCTTCTCTGTTTCAGCTCTGGCATTCAGCTCTGGCATTTCAGCTCTGGCGTCCGAGCTCTGGTGGTCAGCTCTGCCGGTCAACTCTGCAATCCAGCTCTGCTCTGCCTTCCAGCTCTGCTCTGCACTCCAGCTCTGCTCTACCTAATTCAGTACACCTCACGACTCTCTCTTTCTCAGCCCATCAGTACAGTTCGCCCCGATCACCTCCTTGGCAATGGCGAAGCGCCGTCACCTCCCTCTGTTTCCAGCGATCGCAGCAAGCCACGGCCGCTACCTTCACTCTCCTCTCCTCTCCTCTTGATCCCTAATTCAGCCACACAGCCAACTCCACAAAACAACATGCTCAAGACTCGACTTACAGCAACATAAATCAAGACTCTACCTTTTTCCTTTCCTTTAACAGTTATGATGCTAAAATACATAAACACACAAAGATACATGAACATGAACAAAGGGCGATGGAGTTCATAGATGAAACCTTAGCTTGAATTCACTGGGCTGCTGTGTGAATCGAGAATGGAGCTATGTTTGCTGCGTTTGATGCTCAGTCCGGGTGGAAATGAAAGAGAGATGAATTGAGAGAGAATGATAGTGGCGCAGCGGAGGAGGTATATTTGAAGAGGGAGAGATAATAGTGAGGCGGTGGAGGTGAGTGAAATATCTTGAGGCAAAGATGGGTTGGGCTTTATTGGAATGGTTTGGGCCGGTTCTCATTCTTTCTTGAAAGCAATTAAAAGCTTGAGGCCCAAACAAAAATTAAATCCCAACTCATGAAATGGTTGAATGCTTAATTAAATAAATATGCAATGCATATAAATTTAATAACTAAATTTACAAATGCTTTTTGTAAATCATTTTTGTTGGAATTAAAATAAATTCTTTCTTCTTTTTCCGACGTGAATGATCTTAATCTAAGTTCAAAAGTATTCTAAACTTAGCTCGAGGAAAACGGGGTATTACAATTAGGTATATGTATCTCTATGCATGATGAATGTTTAAACTGCGCAGTTACTTTATTGTGATGTTATGGTTTGCGAAATTGCTTACACAGGTTCGTTTATACTAAAATCTCTGTGTGATGCTTATATTGTGGCAAGTTTAATTTATAGCTCTAAGAGCAAGCTTTCTTTTATTTTTTGGCATATGTCCACTGAGTACTTTGTACTCAGCCCTGCATGTATTTCTAAATGTGTAGGATAAGCGAGGAGGAGGAAGATCGGTCTGGTGCTGGCGGGGACTTATTTTGGACGACGTTGTTTCCTTTACCGTATTTCTACTTTATACGGTAGCCTTTTGAGGTTAGATGTTTATATTTTAAACTTAATCAGGAAATACACTCTCGGCTGTATGTCTTCATACATATAGTCTGATCATGTTTTGCTGTGAGACTCTGTAAATTATAAACCTTTGTAAATTTTTAACTATGTCCGCTTTGTAAACTTTGTCGAGAATCCCTATACTTTTGAACTTATGAAGCCGATAATATTTGTGTCTTTGAGATGATATTATTGTTGTTCATCTTTGCATGTTTTGTTGTGAGCTTCCGCTTGTTGTTTGATCTAGTTCTTCCTTCTTTACTTCATTATTTTATTTAGTCGTATCGATACTCGGTCTACGCTATCATTGGCTAGACGTCGGGCTGCGACAATGCTAGAGGGAGTGTTGTCATTGTGATTGCCTACGATCGTATCCTAATATGTGAAATGTTTGAATGCTGAAAATTGCGACAGCTCTGAGTCTCTGCTTCTCTAGTTTATCTATGAGCATGGGAAACCGCGTGAGAAGACTTTGGAGTGCATCCAAATGATTTTATTTCACGAATTATGGCACAACTGTCGAAATCTAAGTGATTAAGCACACAAAGTGTGAGAAAGGAAAAGTTGTGAAATGGAGATGCTGATTATAAAGACAATCACATTAGGTAATTCACTTCTAGCGGAGAATTGGGTCTGATCGAATTATTTGTATTACTGCTGTGTTGCTTCTTAAACTTTAAGTTACTTGCATGATCTGATAGATATGTGTTAATTGGAAAATTTTGAATTGACTTGTTGAATGTTTGGATGGAAATAATCATCGTGAAACGCTGATTATTGTGATGTTATGGTTTGCGAAACTGCGTAGTTACTTTATTGTGATGTTATGGTTTGCGAAATTGCTTACACAGGTTCGTTTATACTAAAATCTCTGTGTGATGCTTATATTGTGGCAAGTTTAATTTATAGCTCTAAGAGCAAGCTTTCTTTTATTTTTTGGCATATGTCCACTGAGTACTTTATACTCAGCCCTGCATGTATTTCTAAATGTGTAGGATAAGCGAGGAGGAGGAAGATCGGTCTGGTGCTGGCGGGGACTTATTTTGGACGATGTTGTTTCTTTTACCGTATTTCTACTTCATGCGGTAGCCTTTTGAGGTTGGATGTTTATATTTTGAACTTAATCAGGAAATACACTCTCGGCTGTATGTCTTCATACATATAGTCTGATCATGTTTTGCTGCGAGACTCTGTAAATTATAAACCTTTGTAAATTTTTAACTATGTCCGCTTTGTAAACTTTGTCGAGAATCCCTATACTTTTGAACTTATGAGGCCGATAATATTTGTGTCTTTGAGATGATATTATTGTTGTTCATCTTTGCATGTTTTGTTGTGAGCTTCCGCTTGTTGTTTGATCTAGTTCTTCCTTCTTTACTTCATTATTTTATTTAGTCGTATCGATACTCGGTCTACGCTATCATTGGCTAGACGTCGGGCTGCGACAATGCTAGAGGGAGTGTTGTCATTGTGATTGCCTACGATCGTATCCTAATATGTGAAATGTTTGAATGCTGAAAATTGCGACAGCTCTGAGTCTCTACTTCTCTAGTTTATCTTTGAGCATGGGAAACCGCGTGAGAAGACTTTGGAGTGCATCCAAATGATTTTATTTCACGAATTATGGCTCAACTGTCGAAATCTAAGTGATTAAGCACACAAAGTGTGAGAAAGGAAAAGTTGTGAAATGGAGATGCTGATTATAAAGACGATCACATTAGGCAATTCACTTCTAGCGGAGAATTGGGTCTGATCGAATTATTTGTATTACTGCTTGTGTTGCTTCTTAAACTTTAAGTTACTTGCATGATCTGATAGATATGTGTTAATTGGAAAATTTTAAATTGACTTGTTGAATGTTTGGATGGAAATAATCATCGTGAAATGCTCTCTTCCTTAGATTCATACTGATTTTGCTTGAGGACAAGCAAAAGGCTAAGTGTGGGGGGGGGGGGGTTGATTTATGCCTAATTGTTCTTAATTTGGGGGTTTGATTGTGTTAATTATGAATTAAATATTTTGGAAGTTGGTGCGTTTATGGGTTTGTTTAATGCTTTGTAGGAGATTTTGATATAATAGAAGGAATAATGCTTTGTTCGAGTTTTTGGATCAGAAATTGCTTATTTGGGCTCAAAGTGGTGCCAGCGCTGACGGTGCATACTCTGCTGCCTCGCCAGAGCTGACAGAACTGAAGTCCATTCGTCAGAGTGGATTTCCCGTGCCAGAGCCAGAGCTAACAATCCAAAGCCAGAGCTAAGTTCCAGAACTGACCAATCTCGACAAAGCGAACTTTCACTAGACCAGACTTCCATTGCCAGAGCTGTCATTCATATGTGCAGAGCTAAAGCTGACAGAGCTGGCATTTATTCGTCCAGAGCAGATTACATCTCCAGAGCTGACTTTACTCGCCAGAGCCAACATTGTTCCAGAGCTGGCAATCACTTGTCAGAGCTGCATTACTTGTCGAACAAGTTATCCTTCGCTGCAATTTCCTGTGCGCGCACGCCTGCCTTGTTTATCTTTTAGGCCCAGTTTTGGCTGGGCCGTTCTTGATGGTTTTTAGGGTTGATCGGTAGTCTATAAAAAGGGCTCAACTGTTCTATGTAATGCCAACTTCTTTTGCCTTTGGGAATTATTGATCTTCCGTCAGGCAACCAAAACGCTTAGGGTTTTTCTAGCTTTCAAGTTCTTTAAGTTTTTGAGAGTTTGTTTTAGTTAGCTTTAATCTTCGTTTGGGTTTAGTTTTCTGTTTCGAAGGTGTAATCAAGTGACAGTGATATTTCGTATTTACTTTAATTTCTTTGCATCGTTATAAATTATGTTAAGCTTTCAATTTGTGATTTCTTTTATGTCAATTAGATTATAACCTTTTATTTACAAGTATTTAAATTGTTAAGCATAGTAGCGTTTAATTCTTAGTAGCTTTACTTTAATTGTTTATTTTTGCCTAGATGTTGGGAACCTTGTGGAATATCCTAACCCTTGTTTTGATGATACCAAAATTCATAGGACTTAATTGTAATAGACTAGAATTGTTTTGAACTCAAGTGTTAGAGTTCGTTTCTAGTTTTAGCTTGCGGTGTCGAAGACTGAAGACTGAAGACTGAAGAACGAAGGACTGAAGACTGAAAACTGCAGATACCAACTGAAGTATCAGTTGAAGAATCAGTTTAAGACTGATTACTTAATGCGCGTAATGGACTGATACTAAAGTCAAGTATCAGTTGAATATTCCTCCTCGGACTGATCTTCCAACGTTCAGAGGAAGCCACGTACTCACAAAGTACAGCCGCATTAAATGCAGAGATCTCAAGATCTTATCTCTGCAGAGGTCATTCCTATCTGGTGGTTACTTTTCAGAGACGTCACATCTCCTGTCCATCAAAGAGAGTCGTTTCCATCCAGACAAGGAACCTCGAAGATTGTAGCCTCAGCCCAAATTCGAATTGCTCTCCAACGGAAGAAATCTTGAGGACAATTTACGCCAACGGATCTATTCAAGAATTCTCCTACAAATAGCGCTCGAGGATCACTTCAACCTTCACCGATTCAACGACATAAGCTGAAGCTCTGCCAAAATTGCTACTCAGCCTTAAGCTTAAACTCCCCAAAGCTTGATGATCACTATTTTATTAGCGACAAAAGTACCGCAACTAACACGGTGTAATCGTAGTATAAACAGCAATCGGATATCGTATCCATAGGGACTGTAAGACGAAATCACTCTATCTATCTCCTACACAGACTCTCACAATATGCAAGTAAAACGATTATGAAGGTGAATATTAAACTAAGATTAACTAAATAAAACTAAAGAGCATATAAATAACAATTACTTAACTCAAATATATGGAAAACTCTGACCCTAGGGATGTATTTTCACCAATCAACTACATGTATTCAACCTATTGATTCAATTACCAATTTTAATCCAACCCTGATGAAAGATCACTATATTATCCACAAGCGTCTCTAACGACCACCTATGAACGTAGATTAATTAATCCATTTTCACATTCAAGACTCCAAGGAATAAATTAACTCCCAATAGCACATAAAGAATAGCTTCCTATAGCTTCACCTATCGCATTCAAGACTCAAGGCTAACACTATATCATGCATTCCTGAATCGGCTGAACAATTATCGCATTCAAGACTCCAACTGAACAGCTAAACATGTAAATCATTGATCAGATAATTCACAAGAGATTAAGCACCAGGAATCATGAATCATAAGTTGGAGGGCAAATTGATATCAATAAATCAAAAACACATAATCAATCAGCTATATACAAACCCTAGGTTCAGATTAAAAGACTAGCCAGACATAATAAAATCAAACATAAACATAATTAAATTAAACGCAATTGTAAAAACAAATTGTATAAAAACCGAATTGAAACGATTGTAGCGGCTTGAATCTTCAATCTTGATCCAAGCCTTGAAAACTGGAAGGCTAAAATATTCTAAAGCTATAAAACTGAAATATGAAAGTTGAGAACTGAAAAACTAAAGCTGGGAACCCTAGATAGGTCTAAAGAGGACCTATATATAGTGTCAGGGTAAAACTACAGAGTTTGAGCTCGAAAAGGACTTTAAAAACGAAATAAAACATAAAAAAACGGGCTGACGGCGACCCCGCGGCGGGCAGGCGGCGGTCGCCGCCTTCTTCACAATTTCTCCACTGCGCGCGGCGGGCACCCGGCGGGCGCCGCCTGATCGCCAGCCACGCCGATTTCTCGGCGGGCTGAGCGGCGGGCGCCGGCTGGGTCGCCGGCTGCTGCACAATATTTCTTCACAGGCCGGCGGTCACCGGCTGGGTCGCCGGTTGATCGCCGGCAGCTCCAGTTTTTCCTTTTCTCGAGCTTCTCAAGCTCGTTTCCTCGATTTTCCCATCCGGAACACGTGTAACTTGATACTTGGATCTTCAACATCCATATGTAGCTTTCAAAACACTCAAACCTATAGCAAAATGACCAAAACCATACCCAAAAGCAATATCACAAAAGAATATGAAACTTAAACCAAATGATATCACAACCAAGCATAATTCAAGCACTTTGAACACTTAAACACTCCTAAAAATAATGCAAAATGAGTGTTTATCAACTCCCCCAAACTTACATCATTGTTCGTCCTCGAATAATGGAAAGAATAAACTCAATAAACACGAATGGGCAGAAATTTGGATCACAGAGGCCTCAGAAAAACATAGAAATTTAGAATTCTCAAATCTCCAACAAGTAAACACAAAGTTCACCAATTAAACACAACTTAAAGCAAAATCAACCTTGAATTTCAAACAATTGAATCTCACTATGTATGTGTATCGCTCAACTCTCAATGTGTATGATGGGACGTGTATACTCTCATCGAATTCAATGCAATGAAAATCACTTACCATAGGCTTGCCAATCGTCTACAATCTCCATCGCTAAAAGTGTGCCAAGACTAAGATCAAATAAGTCTTTATTTTTGGGTTATAATGTAGGGACATTGGTTAAGGTAGGGAAATATAGGCTAAGTGACTCAAATAGATCAAGAACACCAACCTTATAACTTCACAATCAAGCATGGAATAAATTCCATCTTCCACTCAACTATATCACCATAATCAACAAAACTCAAGGGATTTAATCATTACAAAACAGAACTAAACACTCTTTTATGCTCTCAACTTCTTTCCAATCACACAAAGTCGACTTTCAAACAAATATCTCAATAAACACTCGACTTTATATTTTTTTCTTTTTTCTTTTTTTTTCTTTTTTTTCTTCTTTTTCTTTTTTTTTTCTTTTATCAACTTTTCTAGAGCTTATAAGAGTAAATAGTAGCTCAATATCATCCCTTCTTTTTCACAACCCACTATGAATATTCACCACACGAAGATCCCCATATACTTTATCACCCCCTATCATCCAGCTAAAGAATAAAAGCTAAATAGGCTCAAAGTGGATAACAAAGGATAAATTTTTTTTCAAGGATAGTGTTTGGGAAAAAATGTGGCTAACAAAAGATGGCCTAAAATCATCTCCTAATCCTGGGCACAACAGCAACCTCGACACAGAAACCATGGCAAGTTCTAGAAGATCACCACATGCAATGACAAAACTCACAACAAAGAATAAACTGTGCATTATAAACAGTTATAGCTCAAATCCTCACAGGTTTATTCAACGTCCCAAAATCAAGGTCAAAATCACCCTAAATTATGCAAAATAGTTCAAATTATGCTCAACTTATCAAAGAAGATTGAATTCTACGAAATTTTATCAAAGAAATCATCATAAGCCCCTCACCAAAAATCTAATGGAGTAATAACCAACTCAAAAAACAATCACAAACACACACCACCAACCAAGCAAGATGAAACAATAAAGCCAACAAAAATAATAAAAGTGATACACATATCTACTCTCACCCCCCTCCCCCAAACTTATTACAGAACATAAGTTCGAAAATAAGTTTGGAGGGATGATGATATGTGTGTCACTACTCACAGAAACACATGCTCCATGGTGGTGGTATGAACAAGGCGCGAGTTCCCGCATCTTCCAAGCTCAACACTGCACTAAACAAAGAAAACAAAGAAACAAAAAGAAACTAAACGAAAGGAAAACAAAACAAAGAAAAAGGTTGGGTTACCTCCCAACAAGTGCTTAATTTAACGTCTAGAGCTCGACGATACCTCAAAAACTCATGGAGGTCGGAAACAGCATTCTAACCATTGGAAGGTTTTTCTACTCTTGGGTGCCCTCTCCACCAAAACACTTCTCTTGGCTCGGACATCCTCCACAAGCATTGCCCCTTTTTCATTCTTATTCCGAAAAATCCGGAATTTCACTTTCTTCTTCTTGGGGGTATGGGTTTTCAAAGACCCCCCATCATACTCCAAAAACAAACACTTCTCAAAAGTCAGAACTTCTTTTGGTTTTGGAGTTTTTTTCTTGGCTTCAAACTTGGGGGGCTCATTCTTCTCAACCTCTTCATCCTCCAAATTTGCTAGAAAACTGTCAGCCAAATTAATCACTTCATTCTGGGGAACTTCCTTTGGTGGAGGTTTCTGTGTGATACACTCCTCCAAAGGATCCTCTACAGCTGCAGGAAAAGCTATCAGAGAGTCGATCATGTTGCACTTATCCAGCGGCGGCTCGGCTGGTTTTCTCATAGCATCATAGATAGATAGAGTCAATTTTTCATCATTAACTCTAAATGTGAGATCTCCATCCTGCACATCAATAAGAGCACGGCCGGTAGCTAGGAACGGACGTCCTAAGATCAATGGAGTATTCTTGTCCTCCGGCATGTCCAAGACTACGAAATCTGCAGGAAAAATAAACTGCTCCACCTGCACTAGGACATCCTCCACAATTCCCTTGGGATATGTGATGGAACGATCTGCCATCTGCAATGCAATAGAGGTAGGCTTGATATCTCCAATCTCCAACCGGTTGAAAATAGAGAGAGGCATCAAATTGATGCTAGCCCCTAAATCACAAAGAGCACGAGAGAAATTCTGTCCTCCCATCATACAAGCGATGGTAAAGCTGCCGGGATCCTTTTGCTTCAATGGTAGCTTCCTTTGTAGCACTGCACTGCATTCCTCGGAAAGATTAATCGTCTCATATTTCCCCAACTTGTTCTTGTTGGAGACTGCGTCCTTGAGGAACTTGGCATAGCCTGGCATATCTCTCAAAGCATCAAGTAAAGGAATGTTGATGTGAAGCTTTGAAAACATCTCCATGAACTTGGCTAACTTCGCATCCATCTTTGGCTTTCCCAGGCGATTCGGGAAAGGCGCTACAGGCTTGTACTCTGGCCTGGGAAACGTAGGAGTAGGATTGGGCTCCTTCACAGCAGCAGAACTCGATGCCTTAGAAGTAAGCGGCGAATCGCAAACAATCATCTCCAAATCATCCTCCTCAATGATCTCTACACCTTTTTCCTTTCCATCCTGCAGCTCTGGATGATTCTGATACTGAGTCCCGCTCCTTAGATGAATCGCATTACACTGATTTTTAGGATTGATCTCAGTGTTGCTAGGAAACTTTCCTGGTGTATGCTGCGCAGCTGCTTGGTTGGCAATTTGACCAACTTGAGTCTCCAAAATCTGCACTTGTTTGGACAGTGATGAAACATGATTTCCTATTTGACTCACTTGGTTCTCCATGTTGGTCTTCCACGCACCTACATTCGTTTCCAAACCACCTATCTTTCCCAACACCTGCTTCATCATGTCTTCCATCGAATATTTCTTTTGCTCATTGATAACTCCTCCGCTAGACACAGAAAATCCAGGTGGAGGCTGCAAAGCATTGTTCGGATTGCCGTAAGAAAGGTTAGGATGTGGGCGTGCTCCTGGCTGGAATTGTTGAGGACCTTGCTGAAATTGTTGATTTCTGCCATACATTCCTGGCTGTCCTCGCTGGAAATTCCCATAATCTCTGCCATTCACAAAATTTACATCTTCCATGACTGACGGATCTATCACAGCTTGCTCAGGACGTCCAACATTCAGCTCACCAAGTTTTGTAGTCAACTCTGCCAGCTGTGTAGCCATTGCTGACTGCTGCGTAGCCATCGCTGCTTGTTGAGTAACCATAGCTGCAATAGGATCAGAACTGGAAGCAGCTGCAACCTTCTTCAATTGTATTCGCTAAGATGGCCATTGGTAGCTTGTAGAAGCCATACTATCAATAATGTTCCATGCATGAGAACTGCTCTTTTGAAGTAGAGAGCCACCTGCAGCTGTATCCATGTGCATCCGTGTACGCTCCCCGCAGGCATTGTAGAACATTATCACTAGCGTGCCTTCATCAAATCCATGGCTTGGGCACTTTCTGAGCTTCTCCTGATACCGCTCCCAAGTCTCCGCTAGCTTTTCTCCATCGTATTGTTGAAACTGCACGATGTCCATCTTCAACTTCAATGTAAGGCCAGGCGGATGGAACTTGCGTAGGAATGCATGAGCCAAATCCTCCCACACAATATTATTTCCCAACTGCAGCGTATGATACCACGACTTCGCCTTATCCCGCAGTGAGAAGGGAAAAAGACGAAGACGGATAATGTCATCAGGGACACCATTCATCTTCACCGTGCTACACAGCTCTAGGAAATGCGCCAGGTGCGCATTAGGGTCTTCAATCGCTTGTCCACCATATTGGCTCTGTTGGACCATCGTGATTAAACCCGTTTTCAGCTCAAAGTTGTTAACGTTCACTCGTGGGGGCTCCTGGTACACATACTGTGGTATGAACGCTTCATTGATGGCTGGTTGTTTCTGAGCCTCTCTTGTCTCCTGTGCATCAAGCAGCTTCTTCAACTGCTCTTGCAAAGCTCGAATTTGGATTTGCTCTGGAGTAGCCATCGTTTCTGTCTCAACTAGATCGTTCTGCTTCTTTAGGTTGCGCAAGGTTTTATTGATTTCAGGGTCAAACTCAAAGAGAGGATTTCCGTGAGATCGTGTGTTCATATGCAACCTACAGAAATAGCAAAAAGATCAGCAAAGAAAAATAAAAACAAAAAAAACTTGCAGTACTATAAAGTCCTATTGGAAATATTAAAGCAAAATCTAAACAGTCCCCGGCAACGGCGCCAAAAAGTTGATCACTATTTTATTAGCGACAAAAGTACGGCAACTAACACGATGTAATCGTAGTATAAACAGCAATCGGATATCGTATCCACAGGGACTGTAAGACGAAATCACTCTATCTATCTCCTACACAGACTCTCACAATATGCAAGTAAAACGATTATGAAGGTGAATATTAAACTAAGATTAACTAAATAAAACTAAAGAGCATATAAATAACAATTACTTAACTCAAATATATGGAAAACTCTGACCCTATGGATGTATTTTCACCAATCAACTACATGTATTCAACCTATTGATTCAATTACCAATTTTAATCCAACCCTGATGAAAGATCACTATATTATCCACAAGCGTCTCTAACGACCACCTATGAACGTAGATTAATTAATCCCTTTTCACATTCAAGACTCCAAGGAATAAATTAACTCCCAATAGCACATAAAGAATAGCTTCCTATAGCTTCACCTATCGCATTCAAGACTCAAGGCTAACACTATATCATGCATTCCTGAATCGGCTGAACAATTATCACATTCAAGACTCCAACTGAACAGCTAAACATGTAAATCATTGATCAGATAATTCACAAGAGATTAAGCACCAGGAATCATGAATCATAAGTTGGAGGGCAAATTGATATCAATAAATCAAAAACACATAATCAATCAGCTATATACAAACCCTAGGTTCAGATTAAAAGACTAGCCAGACATAATAAGATCAAACATAAACATAATTAAATTAAACGCAATTGTAAAAACAAATTGTATAAAAACCGAATTGAAACGATAGTAGCGGCTTGAATCTTCAATCTTGATCCAAGCCTTGAAAACTGGAAGGCTAAAATATTCTAAAGCTATAAAACTGAAATATGAAAGTTGAGAACTGAA
Source organism: Salvia miltiorrhiza (assembly GCF_028751815.1). Classification (NCBI taxonomy): domain Eukaryota; kingdom Viridiplantae; phylum Streptophyta; class Magnoliopsida; order Lamiales; family Lamiaceae; genus Salvia; species Salvia miltiorrhiza. Next base: position 39,573,311 of record NC_080394.1, on the reverse strand, counting down.
AAACTAAAGCTGGGAACCCTAGATAGGTCTAAAGAGGACCTATATATAGTGTCAGGGTAAAACTACAGAGTTTGAGCTCGAAAAGGACTTTAAAAACAAAATAAAATGTAAAAAGACGGGCTGACGGCGACCCCGCGGCGGGCAGGCAGCGGTCACCGCCTTCTTCACAATTTCTCCACTGCGCGCGGCGGGCACCCGGCGGGCGCCGCCTGATCGCCAGCCACGCTGATTTCTCGGCGGGCTGAGCGGCGGGCGCCGGCTGGGTCGCCGGCTGCTGTCACAATATTTCTTCACAGGCCGGCGGTCGCCGGCTGCGTCGCCGGTTGATCGCCGGTAGCTCCGGTTTTTCCTTTTCTCGAGCTTCTCAAGCTCGTTTCCTCGATCTTTGCATCCGGAACACGTGTAACTTGATACTTGGATCTTCAACATCCATATGTAGCTTTCAAAACACTCAAACCTATAGCAAAATTACCAAAACCATACCCAAAAGCAATATCACAAAAGAATATGAAACTTAAACCAAATGATATCACAACCAAGCATAATTCTAGCACTTTGAACACTTAAACACTCCTAAAAATAATGCAAAATGAGTGTTTATCACTTGAATCGAAGGAGAGAATTCCAAAGCCAAAATCAGTCACTGCTGATTACATACATTCTCTTAGACCTTAGGCAAAACTCTGTTCACCCAGAAGCCAAAGGTCAAACTTGCTTCAAAGAACTTGTTCTTTGTAAGTATAGTTGGCACTCGTTCAAACCTCCCCCCATAAGAGTGTTTTGAGTGATTCGGAGGTCAGAAGGGTTTTCTGACTCTGAGAGTCTTAGCACGGGTTGTGTTAAGCAAGGGAAATCCGACGCGAGTGAAGCGTGGGTACTGAAGAAGGGTTTTCTTCAGTGTACGGTTGTGTGCACCCGGCAAGCACACGGTTTGGTTTGCAGTGCACCTGTTAAGCACTTGCGGAGTGGATTGTTGGTCTGATCAACCAACCGTGGATGTAGGAAAGGGTTTTTCCGAACCACGTAAAAGTCTTTGTGTTGTTTACAGCTTTCAGTTTTACATTCTTACTTGTGTTATTTCAATTGATAAAACTGAACACTGACTAACTGCAAAGAGAAACCATAACCAACAACTTGCTCCACCGAGGCTATTACGAAACTAAGTTTAATTTCCATTGCGTGTGATATCAGTCTGACTGATCTATCTTCTGATAGTCAGGAAAAGTGTTATCATCTCTGTTTTAGCAAACTCGACTGAAGCCCTTACTTGCATCAGTTAAGTTCCAGCAACTTAACTGATAACTCTTTACTGAAGAGCTTTTAGTATCAGTCGTCAACCCTGTTCGGTCAAAACTGATTTTAGTAAAACAAGCGTCTTTGTTTGCATGCAAAGTTTCGTTTTGATGTCTGACTGAGATCCCTCTGATTGAGGATTGATTGAAAAATAGCCCATAGGTGTATTCCCCCCCCCTATACACCTATTCGAGACCCTCAGGACCTAACATTTGGTATCAGAGTAGGTTGTTCGCAAGAACTACCTGTATCTGACTAGGTTCTAATTGAACTAGATCCTTTTTCTTAAAGGTCTCGAAAAAGTTCTCTCTTTCTTTTTGTGCTTGCTATCTGTTTTATCTGCTGTTATCTGTTCTCTCTTTTTTGATGGAGACTAACCACAGCAGATTATCTTCTCTACCTATGTTTAGTATTGAAAAATACGACATATGAAAGTTTCGGCTTGGAAGCTTCCTCACCGCCCAACATTGCCGAATGTGGGAAGTCATCACCAGCGGACCAATCACCATCACCGAAACTGTCAAAAGGGTTCCTGTTGATCCACAACGAGAGCCTTACGATTAGGTCCAGCCCAAGCAAAAAGCAGACTTCACCACCGAAAAAAGGAAGCAAGATGAGCTAGACAACCTCGCTAAAAACATCATCTCCGGCACCGTTCCCGACAAGCATGTCATGAAGATCATCAAGTGCGGAACTGCGAAAACGATGTGGGACATCCTGGAAAGAATGTGCGTAGGTTCCGAGGAAATCAAGGAGAATAAGCTATCCATAGCTTGTCAGAAGTTCGACTCCTTCCTCATGCTCAAGAATGAATCTGTCGAGGAAATGGAACTTAGATTCAACCACATTTTGAATGAAGTTCAATCCATTTCCAAAGACAAATACACTCAACGAGAAATCAACCTGAAGATTCTTCGAGCACTGCCACGAGGAGAATGGCAAATCTACTCAGTAGCTCATCAGCATAATCCAGGATTCAGTCAGCTCCCGACACAAGCTTTTCTCCGATCTCATGGCAAATGAGTTCGACCTTCTGAGAAATCTTGGAAACAAGAAGGCTGGAGGATCAGACGAAGATGGTCCATCAACCTCAAGAGGAGTTGCACTGAAGGCCTCAACAAGAGAAGGCAAGAAGCAGATCAAGGAACCAACGGAACTCAACCCAGAGGACTTCTTCAGTCAATATGCTTTGTTGACTGAAAGATTCAACAAGATGGAGTCCAAGTTCCGGAAATACAGAAGATTCCACAAGCAGCACTACAAAGGAAAGGAAAGAGAAAGCAACACCAGACATTCCACAGATCGAAGCGGAGAAAGGAAGTCAGCCGCTTACGACATCAAAGACGTGGAATGCTTTGGATGTAGAAAGAAAGGGCACTTCCGACATGAATGCCCTGATCTGACTCAAGCTGAGCGCAGAGAACTAAGAGCTAAGAAAGATCGCAGCTTTTCAAAGAAGAAAGCGATGGTTGCTGACGATGCTGATTCTTCCAAAGACACATCAGAATCATCCGGCTTCGACAGTTCCAGCTCAAACGATGAGAGCCGAGCCCTGATGGCCAATGAATTAGAAAGCGTGGCTGACAACAGCTACGACAATGGAATGAATGGCTCAGAGGTAATCTCTCACTCAAAAACTCCTTATACTGATAACTTCCTGATGCTTTCAGGAGACCACTCAGAATCTGGAGATAGCTCATCCGATGAAACTGACGAGTTTGATCAGCTCATGACTGATCACTGTCAGTTGAGGAAAATGTTCGAAGATCTCCTCAGGCAGAATCAGAAATTGGACAAGGAGATCAATGATGAACGAGCTAAGAATCAGACAATCATCTACTTTCCGGATGAAACTTGTCTTGATCAGCTAATCATGGAGAACAGCCGACTGGAGAAAAAGCTCAGAAACTCCAACTCGGAATGTGAGAGAGCATGTCATGAGATCAAGAGGCTCAATCACAAGCTGGAAGAAACAGTCAAGAACTGCATGATGCAGGCACCCATGATGAGCAAGTTTCCATCGAAAGGCCTTGTTAAAAGCATTGGAGGGAAGGTTGCAGCTGACAAAGGAAAGAAGATCATGATCATTTCAAAGGATGATCCTTCTGAAATCACAACATCAGAAGAATCAAGAGATCATGATATGGATGAAGTTCGCAAGCGCAGACTGATGGCTAGATCAAATGTTCCACCTCCACGGAGCTATAGACGAGCAAAGGAGGCCCCCAACAAGATCATCTTACTGAGAAGACTGAAAAGTAGATTTCAGTCAAAGATCGGGGAAGGAACATCAGGAATCAAGAAGAATCTTTCTCACCAATCCAGGGGGAAGAAAGGCCACGACAATCAGAGACTGACATCAGTTCAGTTTCAGAAGGAACAAGATCCATGGAGACCAAACAATGCTGAGTCCAGACGAGCTAAGCGACATCCACAACAACAAGCAACTGGATGCCAGACAAGTCTCCACAAGTCTACAAAGACTCGAGTATCTCAAGAAAGATACTTCGCCGAGCAAAGAAGACCTCAACCACTCATCAGACAGAATTGCTACAAGAATGAGGCCTTCAAAGGAATTTCTCAACAGAAGAATGCTCATGTGCCAACTACGTCAATCAGACAATCAACAAAGCGCAAGAGATCAGCCAGACCAATTCTGAAGCAGATATGGGTTCCAAAAGGAACTCGAACTAACATCGAAGGACCCAAAGCTTGATTGGGTGCCTGAAGCTACTCTTCCTTGCAGGTCAATGTCAGGAAACACAAAAAGAAGGAAGAGGTTAAAGCTTCAATCAGAACGTGGTATCTGGATAGTGGCTGCTCGAAGCACATGACGGGCTACAAAGAATATCTGTCTCAGTACGTTGAGAAAGCTGGATCCAAAGTTGCATTCGGAGACAACTCAATCGGAGAAACAAAAGGCTACGGTGTGCTCAACATGGGTAACGCCAGTATCAGTAATGTTAGCTTTGTTTCTGGTCTTAAACATAATTTATTGTCTTTGAGTCAATTTTGTGACAGCGGTTTCACAGTGAAAATCAAGAAAGATGAATTCACTGTTAGAAACAATCAAAAGAAGGTGGTTCTGAAAGGATTCAGACAAGGGAGTCTCTACGTCGTTTCTTGGGAAGACAGCCCTCCAGAAACATGCCTCATCAGCAAGAGCATCTCGGAGCTCAACTGGCTGTGGCACAAGAGACTCAACCATCTCAACTTCAAGACGATCAACAAACTTACTAAACATCAACTGGTAGAAGGTCTTCCTTCTATTGTGTTTCAGAAGAAGCAAGAATGTGAAGCATGCCAAAGAGGAAAGCAGACACGGATGTCATTCAAGTCAAAGACAGGACACTCCTCTGAAAGGGTTCTGCATCTACTTCACATGGATCTGTTTGGCCCGATCACTCCAAGAAGCTACAATGGTAGGAAGTACACCTTAGTAGTTGTGGATGATTATTCACGATATACTTGGGTTATCTTTCTCTTCAAGAAGAAAGAGACACTGGAGGAACTGCCAAAGCTGCTGAGAAGACTGAGCGTTGAAAAGGAAGTCAACATCATCAGCATCAGATCAGATCGTGGGACTGAGTTCCTCAATACTGTCATTCGTGAGTATTGTGATGAACAAGGAATCAGTCATCAAACTTCTGCAGCAAGAACTCCACAGCAGAACAGAGTTGCAGAAAGAAGAAACCGGTCTTTGAAGGAAGTAGCAAGGACGATGCTAGCCGAATCAAAACTCCCCTTGAAGTTTTGGGCCGAAGTAGTCAACAATGCATGCTACACGCAGAATCGCTCCTTCCTCACGTAGAGACATGGAAAAACTCCATACGAGCTATGGAAGAACAGAAAGCCTTCGATTGCCGACTTTCATGCTTTCGGTTCTAAGTGTTTCATCCACATCAATGAAAAGAAGAGGTTAAACACTTTCGATAGCAAGGCTGATCCAGGAGTCTTCCTTGGATACTCTGGAACAGAACGTTCAAGCAAAGCCTATCGAGTGTTTAACTCTCAAACTCTTTGTGTTGAAGAAACACCTCATGTGATCTTTGATGAGTCTACAGATGATTTCAGGGAACAAGAAGCTAAAAAGTGTGTCCAGAACACTGAAGGTTCCAAAGCTGAAATCCACAACACCGAGCCCTCTACTGTCTTGGTGTGGGGACCAGGCAAAGATGAAGATACTGAGATGCTTTAGTATCAGAAGATCAACTAAAGGTCTGAAGTTCAGACTGGATCCAATGCAGATGGCATCAGTCAAGGGGGAACTCCAGTTGCTGAAGATCGAGTTGAACGTGGTGAAGCAGATCCAGCTCAACTCTCCCCTGCTCCAGAAGGTGCTCAACACCTCAGAACCATTCTGACCGAAGAAGCCCCACCATCTCCAGAAGAGATCAAGAAGTATCGAAGATGGTTTGAACTCCACTCAAAGGAGAACATCATTGGAGAACCATCAGATGGCGTCAAGACTCGGAGATCAATGTGCAACCTCGTCTTCGACATCAACCAGAATTGCATCAACGAAGATAAGATTTTCAGCTGTTTCTTATCATCTACAGAGCCCAAGGATATTGAAGAAGCTCTGAAGTCTACTCATTGGGTCATCGCAATGCTAGAAGAACTAAATGAATTCAACCAGAATTCAGTTTGGGAGCTTGTGGATCGACCAGACGATGCGAAGGTGATTGGCTTGAAATGGATCTTCAAGAACAAGGAAGACGAAGAAGGAAACGTTGTGAGAAAAAAAGCAAGGCTTGTAGCTAAAGGATACAGTCAAGAAGAAGGAATCGACTACGATGAAACGTTCGCTCCAGTTGCTAGATTGGAAGCAGTCAGACTCTTCTTAGCCTTCGCAGCTCACAAAGGTTTCAAGGTACACCAAATGGATGTCAAGTGTGCATTTCTCAATGGAGTGCTCATAGATGAAGTCTATGTAGAACAACCTCCTGGGTTTGAGGTTGCTGGACCAGAAAAGGTGTACAAGCTGAAGAAAGCGCTCTATGGATTGAAGCAAGCAGCAAGAGCGTGGTATGATACTCTCTCGGAGTATCTTGTTGAACAAGGTTTCAAGAAAGGATCTGTGGACAGAACTCTGTTCACTCTCAAAGAAGGAGAAGATCTCTTGCTTGTTCAGATTTATGTCGATGACATAATTTTCGGATCCAAATCCGAACACATGTGCAAGAAGTTTGCTGACATCATGACCTACAAGTTTCAAATGTCCATGATGGGAGAAATGAATTTCTTTCTCGGATTGCAAGTCAAGCAGACCAACGAAGGAATACTGATCAGTCAATCCAAGTATGCCAAGGAACTGATAGCCAAGTTCGGTATTCAGCACATGAAGTCAGTCAAGATCCCAATGAACACAAATTGGAAAGTTGATCCACGTTCAGAAGGAAAATCTGTCTCTTCGATGAAGTATAGAGAAATCATTGGATCTTTGCTGTATTTGACTGCGAGCAGACCAGACATCACATTTGCAGTCGGGGTATGTGCAAGATATCAATCAGATCCAAAGGAAGCTCATTTGGATACAGCAAAATGGATTCTAAGATATCTTAAAGGCACACCCAATTTAGGATTGTGGTATCCAGCAGACGACGACATCAAGCTCACCGGATATTTAGACTCAGACTTCGGTGGATGCAAGCTTGATCGCAAATCAACCTCCGGAACATGTCAATTCCTAGGCAACAAGCTCATCTCATGGTTTTCAAAGAAGCAGACTTCAGTCGCCACCTCTACAACTGAAGCTGAATATGTTGCTGCCGGAAGCTGCTGCTCACAAATCCTGTGGTTAGTCCATCAATTAAAGGACTGGGATCGACGAAAAGGAAGTTCCTATCTATTGCGACAGCTCCAGTGCTATTGCAATCTCCCAGAATCCAGTTCATCACACCAGAGTTAAACATATTGCTATTCGACATCACTTCATCCGTGATCATGTCGAAAAGAAAAATATCTCTGTCGAATGGATTCCCACTGTTGTTCAGAGAGCGGACCTGCTGACCAAGGCTCTTCCAGAAGAGAGGTTCATTGATCTATGTGGAAAGATCGGCCTCATCAACCCTGAAGAGTGATGCTGTGTTTGAAGACTTTCTCAAACAGTCATGCTGACTGGTGGTCACCAACTGCTGATTCTACGACGTGGAAAATAATGAAGTCTGAACGCTCATCTGAAGAAGAAGACATCCTGATGAATCAACCAGGATCAAGTGGTATCAACTGACTACAATGTTCAGTTGATCAGTAAGTATTTTAAATGCTTACTTTTTAAAATCAGTTATTTCAGTTAATAGTTTTAAGTTTTTAGTTCAAAATCTTTTCTCTAACTGATCAGTTTCTTTCAAAAACTTTAACTGATTGTTGGAAAATGGAATATCGGAGAAGGACAAAAGTGTTTAAAAGGGAAAATCTGTTTTGATGGAACTTGTCCTGATCTTTTACCAAAAATCTTTCCAACCTTTTGCCTCTGTGATGAAATTTCTTGAAAAGCTCATTGACATGACAGAATGCAATGATGCCTTTCAACTTTTTAAAGTCTCACTCCCTCGCAGTGACGGCGGACGTGAATATTTCTTCAAAAACATTTTTAGGCACAGTTTTCTAAAAACTTTTCATCTTCTCACATGGTTCACATCTTGTCTATTTATACCATGTTGTCTTCACAATTTTTCTGCATCAACTAACAACTCTCCACAGCCTTCACTGTGAGAAAATTTTTCAATATTTCCAAAAGTTGCAGAGAAAAATTGTTCCGACGAAAGGAGAAATCTAGGACTGCAAAGTCATGGAGTGGAAGAATGACGCTCACATACCTAGTCTTCACCAGACCCTTCCACTGGATCTCAGCGTCTCTCCGACGTCAAAGTTTGCTCTACCCTCACTTGTATCCAGCGAAGCGAGTGTCTTCCATTCTCATGCCTGGCGCCGAGAAGCTTCACAGCTTCTGGAGGAGATCTTCCTTATCGCATATATTGCACTCCTCCCTGGCTTGCAACAAACAACGAGACCTCTCTCGTTGTTGGCCGGCATCTTCAGCCGCACCTGGTCTATTCTTCAAAGACCCAGGGCCGGTGAATCGACGGTGTTAGTCTTCTCAGCTACTATCGCTTCGTTTCTTCCTTCTCACGTCCATCTTTCTCTCTTTCTTTCTTTCCAATTCAACAACCGGATCTTCTCCTCATAAGGCAGCCCTCGTCTCCTTCCAAGGCAGCCTTCTTCTATCTTTCGTATTCTACATTTTCTTGCCCTCTTCCACTTCTCCGTCTCTCTCATCTCCTCACCTCATCACTGGCATTCTCCTCTTCTGCATTTCTGGACTCATCCTGTTCTCGAATCTTCTCACGAGATTCTGAGACTAGGAGTTGGGTACCGTCTGATCATAGCTTCCATCATCAACTCTCTTTTTGATGTTGCCAAAAAGGGGGAAAAGTCGGAGATGGAGTCAGTGAGCAACCTTTCCTTTACGTTAACGTTGCTCCTGTCCTCTATTTCTTGACTGTAGATGGGACAGCAAAGGATCACCAGAAGTTGTAAGGATGACGTTCCAGTAAAGACCTCAATTCAATGGAACACAAGTGAGAGTGGAACAAACTTAGGAACATGAAGACACGAAGACAGAAGATGAAGATCAAGAAGTTCAAGGCGCAGCCAAGCAGACTGCTGGAGTCCATGGGTTTCCCATGATGTTTTTGTTTTTCTTTTTACTCCAATGTAAGTCTTGCTATGTACCTAGACTGATGGCTTATCAGTCTTTTATTAATGAAAAGAACTTCTTTTTGATCTCAACCTGAAGACAATGACTCTTTGTCCAGGCTCTGATTATGTTTTTCTGTCTTCTCCCTGTTCTGTGTTTAGAACTGTTTCGTTCTTAACTCTAAGTACAAGTTTTTAGGTTCTATTGTTAAGGGGGAACTGTTTTCACCCCAGTTTTAAAACTTGTACTGTGAGTTCAGTCTTTTTGCTCTCTACAACTGCTGTGTGGTTTTGGCATCATCAAAAAGGGGGAAATTGTTGGGAACCTTGTGGAATATCCTAACCCTTGTTTTGATGATACCAAAATTCATAGGACTTAATTGTAATAGACTAGAATTGTTTTGAACTCAAGTGTTAGAGTTCGTTTCTAGTTTTAGCTTGTGGTGTCGAAGACTGAAGAACGAAGGACTGAAGACTGAAGACTGCAGATACCAACTGAAGTATCAGTTGAAGAATCAGTTGAAGACTGATTACTTAATGCGCGCAATGGACTGATACTAAAGTCAAGTATCAGTTGAATATTCCTCTTCGGACTGATCTTTCAACGTTCAGAGGAAGCCACGTACTCACAAAGTACAGCCGCATTAAATGCAGAGATCTCAGGATCTTATCTCTGCAGAGGTCATTCCTATCTGGTGGTTACTTTTCAGAGACGTCACATCTCCTGTCCATCAAAGAGAGTCGTTTCCATCCAGACAAGGAACCTCGAAGATTGAAGCCTCAGCCCAAATTCGAATTGCTCTCCAACGGAAGAAATCTTGAGGACGATTTACGCCAACGGATCTATTCAAGAGTTCTCCTACAAATAGCGCTCGAGGATCACTTCAACCTTCACCGATTCAACAACATAAGCTGAAGCTCTGCCAAAATTGCTACTCAGCCTTAAGTTTAAACTCCCCAAAGCTTGAATCGAAGAAGAGAATTCCAAAGCCAAAATCAGTCACTGATGATTACATACATTCTCTTAGACCTTAGGCAAAACTCTGTTCACCCAGAAGCCAAAGGTCAAACTTGCTTCAAAGAACTTGTTCTTTGTAAGTATAGTTGGCACTCGTTCAAACCTCCCCCCATAAGAGTGTTTTGAGTGATTCGGAGGTCAGAAGGGTTTTCTGACTCTGAGAGTCTTAGCACGGGTTCTGTTAAGCAAGGGAAATCCGACGCGAGTGAAGCGTGGGTACTGAAGAAGGGTTTTCTTCAGTGTACAGTTGTGTGCACCCGGCAAGCAAACGGTTTGGTTTGCAGTACACCTGTTAAGCACTTGCGGAGTGGATTGTTGGTCTGATCAACCAACCGTGGATGTAGGAAAGGGTTTTTCCAAACCACGTAAAAGTCTCTGTGTTGTTTACAGCTTTCAGTTTTACATTCTTACTTGTGTTATTTCAATTGATAAAACTGAACACTGACTAACTGCAAAGAGAAACCATAACCAACAACTTGCTCCACCGAGGCTATTACGAAACTAAGTTTAATTTCTGCTGCGTCTGATATCAGTCTGACTGATCTATCTTCTGATAGTCAGGAAGAGTGTTATCATCTCTGTTTTAGCAAACTCGACTGAAGCCCTTACTTGCATAAGTTAAGTTCCAGCAACTTAACTGATAACTCTTTACTGAAGAGCTTTCAATATCAGTCGTCAACCCTGTTCGGTCAAAATTGATTTCAGTAAAACAGGCGTCTTTGTTTGCATGCAAAGTTTTGTTTTGATCTCTGACTGAGATCCCTCTGATTGAGGATTGATTGAAAAATAGCCCATAGGTGTATTTCCCCCCCCCCCCATACACCTATTCGGGACCCTCAGGACCTAACACTAGGGTTTAATGATTTCTTTATGCATGCGTTCTTATGTCTTGTTTTTTCCTGCTTAGTTACTTCTAAGTTTAATTTTGAGTTAAGTTTTTGTTTACAAGCTTTAGTTAAATTAGAATATTAATCAAACTTTACTTTACTATTTTCGTATGATGCAATTAAAAGCCCTGTTGAATCTTCCTTGAGAGATGATTTTGGGTCAACTTACCATTGCTAGAGTGTCCTTGTCCTATTGCAAGTCAATCTAGAGGTGTTTTAGGTTGAGTCAGCGTCCCTGCTAGAGCTGCTCCACCACCAGAGTTTGTCTTTGTTCATTGGTGGCATCTTTCTGCTCCATGGATTAAAGTTAACACTGATGACTCGGCCTTGGGTTCTCCAAGTCTTATCGCTGCTAGTGGTGTGTTTAGAGATCATTGGAGGTGAATTCGTGGTTGCTTTCACATTAATGGTGGCAGGGGTTTTGCTTTTGAAGCTGAGCTCCTGGTTGTGATAACGATGATTCAAATTGCCTTTGCTAGAGGTTGGACTATCTTTGGATTGAGTCTGACTTTACTTACATTATATGCCTTCTCCATTCCCTCTCGAAAGCGCTGCCCTGGCGTTTTATTGGTCTTTCGAAACATATTCTTCACCTGCTTTAAACTTTCAGCTTCATGTTATTCACATTTATCATGAAGATAACAAGGCTACGGATATCATGGCCAACCATTCTAGGAATGAGGGCTGGTGGCCGCAAGAGATTGAGGACATTCAAAAGGCGGTGCGCTTCGACATGTCTACCCATAGCCACCTTCATATGGTTCTCTGATCTTTGTCTCTATGGTTTCCTCTCTTTTGGTTCTCAGGTTGGAGGTTGTTGGTGGGAGCGTTCCCTGGAGCCTTTTTTAGTTTACTGGTACGCGAGTGACTGGGCTTTGGGGAGTCGGCCTCCGTTGGAAGCTCCGCAAATGGGGGGATCTTGACCCCATTTGGCTTCGAGACAGGTTCTATATGGACACCGTGGCGCTGCTGAGGGATCGCTGGCCTACTAATTTGTCGTGGATGGTTACTGGCATTCCTTCTACTCGTGGGATTGCCAGCTAATGGTTGTCCTCCTTTCAATATGACAGCATTTCCCCGGGGGATGTCTGCTTGCCGATTCTTGGGTTTTGTCGATGCCGAGCTGTGTTGGTTCGGTGGAGTTACTTCGCTTTGGGCTTTGGTATTCTATTTTTTGGTCTTTGTTCGTCCGTTGTTTCGGGTGTTGGATTCGTATACTGAAAGCAATCACTTTTATGCTTGTATACAATGATTCCTGAGTTCACTATCTAATCTCCTATCTGAATTGTTCATAATTGCATATGTGTGTCACATTATCTCTATATAAGTAGATTATATGGTGTGTTGTAGATCACAGAAGACCATATAATTGGAATAACCTTATGAGATATAAATTGAACACATCCGAGATGACTCTAGGACGAGTTGTTGTTTTAGGTTGCAGTATAGATGGAAGTAGTTTATCTTGACTACTTGTCTATACTAGTACATGTAAACGTATTGATAGGATCACAGTGAGATGTATTCTTTTGTCTGACCTAAATGAAGAATCAAAATCTCAGTGACTTAACGAGACCTAAATCCTAATAAGATTTCAGGTGTATATATAAATTTCTGTATCACTTTGATTTACTATGGGTGAGAGTTACATACTAACTTGAGTACTTTTTATCTTGGGTGATAGCAATTTATACATGATATTTGGTAATCTGTATTAGGTGACCGTATCCGGTATAGGATGATGACATCCCCTTAAGGAGCTCAAAATGTTTATTGGACTAAACCCTGCAGGTTGATTAAGTTCAGGTGCAATAATAAAGGTTGAGTGGTACTACTTTAGGATTAATAAGAAATTAATTAATATAAGCTATCAGAAGCTTTAATTAATTAATGGATGTTGGATATCTTAAATACGGGGGTTCGATCAACTCTAAATACAAGCCCAGACTCATTATCGAAAATAAAGGGGTAAGTCAATATTGATTCTCTAGTGGAATGAATTAATATATATATATATATATATATATATATAAATTAATTATGATCTGGGTTGATCATAAGAATTAATTCATTTAAGGCCCATTTTTATTCCTTGTATTGATCCCTGGGCTCGCCCATATACTCCTGAGTCCAGTAGGAGAAAAATAGCCCAACTCATAAGTCTGGCCCATATCTTGTATTTATAATTATAAATACATAGCAGCTCTTAGAACAGAAAATAATTATACGTAATTTCAGATTACAAAAGTTAGGTTTTATGTGAAAGTTGAGTGGCGCCTATTCAGTGGGACTTTTTTCTAGGGAATCTTCGAAGATCTTCGTCCATCCGACGTCGAAGATTGAGCGGGATACAGTCTAGAAGATCAGAGCTGGAGTCAGATTGTCGAAGGAAATCAACTTCTGGTAGTCTCTTAATAACGACCATAACTTCCTTTACAAAACTTTGATTGAGGCGAAATAGATGGCCACGGAAAGCTATTTCAAAGTGGAAGAAGTTGTATTTCTGGAAAAAATACGATTTGAGATCTTTTGATGGGGTCAAACGGTTCGTTGAAGTATTCTGTCATGTTCAGCAATTAATTGATGAATTCTTGAGAATTCTTCAGGTATTTCTGAATTCTTCTGTGCAGTAATTAAATTAATAGGAGCATGCTAGGTTTCATCAATGTATGGTGAATTTAGATAGTTCAAGAGACGATACTCGGGCATATCGAGTATTAATTAAGTTTAATATTCCTACATCGGGGAGCTTGCTTTCCTCTTTTTGTTTAGTCTGTTGTTTGTTATGTTTGGTTTCATGAGGGGGCGCCGGATTTTCTTGGGGGCAATGGTCAGGTCGGAGTTCCTGAAGCAAATACTCCCCTCTCATGTTGGCGTTGCTTTGCTTTTGGTTGTCCCGTTTGGACTTTATTTTTAGACTAGCACTCTTTTTTCCCTTTTAAGAGTTTTTCCATCGAGTTTTCCTTAAAAATGTTTTAATGAGACTCGGCCCTTAGTATGTTCTTTTGTGCTTTCAAGGGTTCCCTAAGTTTTTTTATTTTTTACGTTTTTAATAATGATAAAAAAAAAGTGTCCATGCTGGTGAAGCAAGAAATTACAAATTTTCAATATTCATAAGATTATATAAAGAGATAATTAACTTGGTGTTGAAAATAATGGAGGAGATGGATGAACAATGTAAAAGCTTTCAAATCCAATGAATTAAGTTGGTAAAATTTAGGAATTTAATATATTATTTAGGAACTTAATTGTATAATAATTTTATCTTTTCTATTCTTTCAAATCACGATATTTTAATCTATGTTAATATTAATCTTGGTTGCTTATAACCAAATTATTTATAATTTGAGATCTATTATTAAATTATTTATTAATTCAATTGGAGGTGGGTCACAAATGCTTTTTGAGTGAAATACTAAAGGTTTGAGTAGAGTTTTCAAGTTACAAGAAATGTTTTTCAAGTTACAAGAAATAATTATAGTTTATCTTCATTCCACAAATAATTTCACAAGAAACAAGGACTTTATTTATCCGACAAGGTGCTTTTCGACATTTAGAAGACATGAATTAAGAAACTACACAACAACATTAAATAAAAAAGAAACATTTCGAAAGCATGAATTAAGAAACTACACAACAACATTAAATAACTAGAAACTAGCATAATAACTATTTTTACTGTTCTTCCTCATCCCACTTCTTTTGGATTTGGGCGCAGTACTAAAAGTGAAGTTGTAGTTGAGTTTCCATCATCTTCGAGGCATTTTGCATGGGAATTTTATGCTCCTTTGCCTTTTGTTTAGCATTCATTTCTTTTGCCATCATCATTGTTGCTATTACTCTTGCATTAAACGCATCTACTACCTCTTTGGCTTCACCTGTTGATTTTTCTTTACCTTTCGCTACCTTCCTCTTCGCCGCCTTATTTCCTATTAGACGAGTGTGGATTGTTCGTCGGCATTGTCATCTAGGTTAGAAGTGGAAGTGTAGGCACTAGATGTAGAAGTCTTGCCCTTTTTAGAGGCCCATACCTCACTATGATGTTGTGTGAATTTTGGACATTCTTTGAGCATATTCCACACTCCGATATGTTTAAATCCACGTGTTCCATGATTCTGTATATATTCTTCTTGTGCTTTATTAATGATGTCAGCTTCACTTGCACCGCTTGGCCATATTTGCGCGATCTTGTGATAACATGAACTAAATCATTAACTTTCTTTGTAAGTTTGAAAAAAAAATATTTTCACCGATGAAGATGATCTCTCTAAAGCGCCACTCGGGCGACCATTGTTATAGGCTTTAGTAATTCTCTCTCATATTTGGTCTATCTTTTAATCATTTTCGATGATCGAGTCGATGATAATATCGATCCAACACCTTGTAAGATGTTCATATTCTTTCTCTGAATACATTGTCTTCTTATACTTCATGCCATTCTTATCCTTATCGAATTGTGGATCGAAGTTCAGATTTGTGGTCTCGAGACCTTTTCAAGAATAAATTTCTAGGAAAGAATGTGTTATTCTAGAAGTAGGCATATCTTGATCACTACTTCCCACATCTATGTTATTTTTTCTTAATGAGTTAGACGATAGAACTCGTTGAGCATGGTAATGTTGATAGTCTTGATAATTGGATTGATATTCGTATGGAGCTATAAAAATTTCATTAAATGTGGAAGATAATGTTAGGAAAGAAAATTAGAACTTTGATAATCGAAGTTATGATTTTGAGGAGGAAAATTGGGATTTAGTGGATCGAAGTTAGGAGATTCGGGATGAGAGTTGGACATTTGAAAAGCAGAGTTTGATCCATGATACCCATAACTTGATCAATTTATTCTCACAAAATTTTGGTTTAGAAGAAGAAGAAATTTTGGATATAGATAAATAAGATAATATGAAATTGTGGGAATAAATGTAGTAAGATTGATTTTTTTTATTGATTTTTTTTCCGTTGACAGACTACTGTGTTCAACAATAACATTTGTATATCAAACATCTGTTCATGTTGTGATAGAGTTATATATCCACATATTTTATATCATGAAAAATAACTACATTTATTATATAAAACAAATGAAATCTTCGGTTATACAATTTATTGAAAATCTTGATCCAAATTTATAGCTAAGATTATAAAAACATTTTGAATATTTGGTCAAAATGTATTTTTATCAAATGCCAATCGAAATCTTAATTTAGAGATTTGAACTTGAGCAATTTAATATGGCAATCCTAATAAAAATCTTAACACAAAGAATTGAATTTACCCAAAACTCGTTCTAAAAAACAAAATTCAAGTTATTGATAATTGGAAAGTAAATCCAGATACTTAAATAGTAAAATATGAAAAAGTAGCGAACAAATAATGAAAAAAATTAGATAAAGCTCACTTTCAACAAATTCACGGGATGCAATATTGCATCCCCTCTCTCTCTCCCTTTTCCTTGTTTTCTCTTATTTGGACGTCCTAATTCAACATGTCACTTATTAAAATGAAAAATCATACATAACAAACACTCCCACAAAAGTCATTATTTACCCCAAATGCCGTTGTTGGGGTCCCGGAGGGTTGACTGGATAGGTGTATGGGGAGGGGGGAGGGGGGAGAATACACTTGTAGGCTATTTTTCGCAAATCAAAACAAACTTAACCAAATTTAAGTTGGAAATAGGTTATAGATTGATACTGAAGAGACTTCAGTAATTTGACATCAGTTGAGCACTGGCTTAACTGATATCCACGTAAGACTTCAGTCTATAGTTTGTAAAATAGAGTACAGTTATTGATCTCACTGACTATCAGTTGAGTCATCAGTTGAATTAATAACTCAGTAGCGGAATTTAAACTTAGTGTGAATAGCCTTTAGAAAAGGTTTGTCACTCATAAAATCCTTAGTTACACTTTTCAGTTAATCCAGTTCAGTTGAAAACAGTTTTAACACAGACGAAGAAAAACTGAAAGCAGATAAAGAACACAAGAATTTTTACGTGGTTCGGAAATAACTTTCCTACTCCACGGCCAGATGGTTAGTCTGACTTCTCTGGGCTATTTCTTCAAGGTGCACAGCAAACCCACCAATCCACTTTGAATTGGATTTTTCTCTTACACTTAGCACGCCCTGACACACTCGTGTCCAACCAGCGTCTCGCTAAGGTCTTTGGAGACAGAACCCTTGGTCTGAACTCCATCTTGGCTTAACTGGTGCCAAGGAAACCGATCTGTTTAGTTTCTTAGTACTAAACAACCACTAAGTTCGGTCTTAGTCTCGAACTCCATTACAATCACTATTCTCTCAAAAGGAAAAGGTTATGTAAATAACCAACTAGGATTACTGAGAACATATGCAAAAATGACAGACAAGGCTAAAACACAGTTAGGAATAGAGGACTGAAGTTTCCCCTTAACAGAAAAGTTCTTCCCTGTAAATAGCTCAACTCAACAAGATATGATACAAGAATTAGGGTAATATCATATCAAAATTCTGACAATAAGTTGTTGTCAAAAGGTGAAGTATGAGAGAGAAAATACTTCATATAAGAATCAAGAACTGATGATGTATCAGTTTGAAATGATGAGTACAATGCACTTAGCAGATAAATAAAGACACTGCCTAAGGTGAAAGTACAAGCACTCTTATGAACTTTATGGTTTGACATGGTAAAGTTGGTAAAGAGCATTTCTTTGTTGAGCATATAAGTCTGGATCAGACCTCTCAGAGATTCTCCAAATCTCATTGATGCTCCAAACTTCTTGTTCAATGATGGCACGGTCAACGTGTCATTTCCTTCTTAGTGGTGTGACGGTGTTGAGCAGTGAAGGAGGAATAAACGCCATCTTAGCTGCTTTCTTTGCTTGTTTAATTTCTTTGAACTGAGTTTGTTCATCCCTGTTTCTCATGAAGTATCTCCAACCATCAAAGCAATGCTTCTTTTGATCGAGCTGAGCAGCAATAAACCATTTGGTGAAGATTTTCTTTATTCTGATCCGCATGTCGCTTATCTCTCTTGGAACCCAAGTGTCAGGGTTCTTTAGTTGACTCTCATGAATATTGGATATCAAGAATCCTGAGTTTCGATAGGCTTGAAGCTCTTGAAATGGCTTCAATGTAAATGGAGAGATAGACGAGCCAAGTTCTAGTCGTCTCTTTGGCTGAGAGAAATTAACACCATCATCATTCCTTGGCCTTTTTCTTCAGTAGATCTCGACATGTTGATTAGTAGGCCGGAGCTGTGAAGGAGACTGCAGATTTTTCTTTATCTTTGATTCTGATCTTGGCCTGGATAGACTCCATGAATTCTTCAACCTCTTGATTAGCTCGGGTTGGATGATATCCTTCATATTATCATTCCCCCTTTTTGGCATCATCAAAAAGATGACCCATATGATCCCAATGGGTGTTGAGCTTTCTTCGAACAGTGTTTGCACCATCATGATCAATCATTTGATGAAGATCGATGACTCTTTGATCTAGAATGTGCAGTTTCTCATGTACTGGCTGAATTTCTTGCTCGATAAAGGTGTGAAGAGCACTCCCTATCATTTGGTTTACATTATTTCCGGTGACCAAGGAGGCAATTCTGAGACGAAGTTGATCGAGCTGTGAGTTGAGTTCCATGAACCTCTCATTTTGAGCTATTTATAGGTAGTTCTAAAGAATAGATCAGTTGGTGGAGATCCCATCTTCAAATCCTACAGTTGTGAGATGTAGTCCAAGTCAGCTCAGGTTCTTTTGTCTTTATTCTCCATTTGATGAGTGGAGAGAAGGTTTTCCTGTCCTCTCAAGGAGATGTTGCAGACTTTTATACACAAGGAGAACTCTGTCCTTTGCAATCAATGCATTGATTTCGAGCATTAAATGTGGCGTGTCTTGGACTCTGTCTGCGTGGCTGGAAGACATCCTTTCTTGCTTTAGTCCGTCAAAGTCTTCAGTGTGACTGCACTTGTCTTCAGTGGAACTGCTTCCAATTACTCGAGGATTCTTCTGTTAAGTTGTCATCTTTAGTGTTGGAAACTTTAGTCTTGATCTAGCTACTTGGAGGGACTAAAACATTTAAGTCCAGAAAGATAACCTCTAGCTAGAAAGTACCTTCTAACAGTTTTGGTATCATCAAAACACAAGGATTGGATATATCTTTCATTTCTCAACAGTCGTGGCCCACATAAAATTATCTTTTCTTTCACTTGAAAAATCCTCATTTCTTTCTCTCATACTTTTTCACAAAATTATACTAAAAAAAAGCTACTTTATCTTTCATGTTTTATTATAAACTATTCATTTCTTAATATTCGTATTTAGGCCTTATGGCATACTGAATTGGGACGAAGAGAGGATAAATGAATCAGACACAAAGAAATACTTCCTCCGTCCCAATTATCTTGAATCATATTTCTGTTTTACCATATCAACTATTTTGAATAGTTTTCTTTTTTAATAAAAATTAAGCACTTTAATCCCTAATTGGGGTTTTTTTTCTGTTAATTAGCCCAATTATCATTTGGCTCTCCTATCTAACCCATTACTCACACTCCCACACGCGATTCTTCTAAAACCCTAATATGCTGGTTGCTCATTCAGCACCGTTTTCTCTCGTCTCAAACCCTAGTTCTCCATCTCTCGATTGAATCTGCTAACGAGGACGATGAGGTATTTGGATCTTTGCTATGTTACACTGGACAACGTGAGCACGAAAAATCGGCATGTCCAACTTCAAAATTCTGCTCATGGAGATAATTAGCAACAAAAGGCTATGGATATGGAGAATTTCCCACCATTGATCATTGAGTCAGAGAACATTTTTGTCATGTACGATTGATAAGTCCATATTTGTGCTCATTTTATGTTTGTTTTAGGTCTAGATTGAGTCCTTTTTCTTTTGTTTTGTCAGTGTCCTGTGCCTGGGATGGCATAATTCGGAGAAGAGCCCATTTATTGGGCATAATGTGCAGGTAGGGCATAATGTTGCCGCATTCCGTGAAAGAGGCATAGAACTGAAACAGAGGCGTTTGTGGCATAAGGCAACCGGAATTGAA
The DNA here is from genome assembly GCF_028751815.1 of Salvia miltiorrhiza. Taxonomy (NCBI): domain Eukaryota; kingdom Viridiplantae; phylum Streptophyta; class Magnoliopsida; order Lamiales; family Lamiaceae; genus Salvia; species Salvia miltiorrhiza. The sequence goes on along the minus strand of NC_080394.1, from coordinate 39,553,374 downwards.
GAAAAAAAGTCTGAAGTAAAGGTGGCCAAGTGAATCGACCCTTTGCACATAGTACCGTACGGGATCCAGTATGCATTGGACGGAAGGTCTGGGGCAGAAGATAACACAACAGACGAACGAGGTAGGATTGACATGTAGGGCACTTGATCCGGACAGAAGGTGATGGGCATCCATGAAGAGGCCGATAAGGTTAAACCTCTACCCTATCTACAAGGATTTGAATCTTCAAGATTAGGCCTGAAAATATGGATGAATCGTGAGACTCCTTGCTCCAGCCGACTCTTTATGGGTTGGGCGTTCTAGAGCCCTAATCGCACCTATTAATACCTAAAGGCTTCTCACCTGATGGTAACCATTTAGTGACCAAAGTTCTATTTTGTTGTAATTTCAAGAGATAGCGAGGAAAGCAAACTACGCCCGTCTGTGGCATAAGTATTTCAGTTTCTGTTTATATTTTAGACGACACTTTAGTCGTAAGTACTCTTTCAATTTAAGTATTTTTCCTTTTCAGTTCAGTGTGATTTCTTTCAAGTATTTTGTTATGTTATTTCTGCTGAAATAGAAATTTTATTAAAACGTAAGAAACACCAACAAACCTTTGAAAGCAAAAAGCGCAGACTCAGGGTCGGGCCTCGTTAAAACCTAGCTTAAGTAAACCCCGAAGGGAAACACCTTAAGCAGGAAAAAGAGTGCTCGTCTAACAAAGACAAGAACAACTCTGGCTAAGGGCGAAAGTAGGACTTTTTTAGAAACTTCGGCTGAACCATTGTCCCTAGAAAGCCCCGGCCCCTGGAAACTAGACAAACAGAGGACAAGAAAAAACAGCATAAAGACGGAAAACCAAACAAAAAAGCAGAGAAACAAACAAATAAACACATGGCTGATAAAACAGACCATGTGGAACGAGGCAACCCAAAGAAAACGCCAAAAGAGGGGCAGGGCCCAGCGCACTGGGAACCTTGAAAAACCTCAGCCTCGCGTTCCAAACCCGACCGCGCCGCTATGCCACACGACAGAAACAACGAATCACATCATCGTGAACCAGGCTAGAGATCTCCGGGATGTCCGCATTCCACCATCCATCGTACTGCATAGAGGAAGCCAAAAAGTCTGCAACCCTATTACCTTCTCTATAAATATGCGAAACCTAAATACTAAGGCCAGGAAGAAGCTCAAGAATCTTAGCCGAACGGTTTTTATACCGCCAAAGAACATGCGCTAACGAGCTTGAAGAAAATTGACCACAAATATTGAGTCGGATTCAACCTAAATATTGTTCTAATGCCGCTGAAAAGCACCTTCCAAACTCGTAATAAGAGCAAGCAACTCCACTTCAAAAGCGTTACCAGGACCGTGAGAAAAATGAAAGAAACATAGGACCACATTGGCAGCTGTTCTAAACACACCCCCATAGTGCATGGCCGCCAGCTCCCCTCTCACCGAACCAACGATGTTAAGCTTAATCCAAGGACACACCAGACGATGCCAAATCACCTCAATAGTAGTTATAGGTCGACGCGGAACACCAGTAACCCCCACGGACCTAAGAATCAAGAGCTCATCGACTGAATTAGATATAGAGCCAATGTTAAACTGAGAAGCTTCCTTAATGGCGACCTTGATGAGAGAAAATAGATAATGATGCGACGCGAGCATATCCTCAAAAAACCACCTTATTGCACACATTCGAGATCCCCCAAATCGTAGCCATGAATGCCATGCACCAAAGGTTCTTAAGCTGAGCGCTGCCACCATAAAGCATGGCGAACTTAATTAAGTCCCTCTTATTAGAAACATGGGCAAGAGAACATCTGAACCAGCTAAAAACTCCATTCCAGATGTGAGCCGTGAAGGAACACTACCAAAAGAGATGATCTATCGTTTCCATATCCTCCTTGCAAAGGCAGCACATATTCAGACCAATCGCACCTTGTCTCTGAAGAATATCTTGAGTCGGCAACCTGTCCCACAACTAACGCCAAAGAACCAAAGTATGGCGAACAGGGATATGACTTGCCCAAATCCAAGAGCCCCAATCCACCAAATTGTCACTAGCTAGAAGATGGCGCCTAGCCGAAGTAGCAGTGACCAAACCAAAATCATTGTGAACCCAAGCTCTAGAGTCTATCGATTGACTAATAGGGGTAGTAATAATATCATAAGCAATCTCCGGGTAAGGCTCCGTGAAACCCATGGTCAGATGCCAAACTCCCTCGACTAAATAATCAACCACAGTGTGCATGAGGTATGGATGAATATAGGCCGGAAACTTCAGATGGTCCATGATTTTGTAACCCATCCAATTGTCCAGCCAATATAAAACCGAGGAGACATTTCCCATGGAGCAGAAGGAGTCATCTCTCAAAGTTTCAATCGTACTGCGAACGCCTTTCCAAACAGTAGAAGAGGCCCAACGAGAACGAGGATGCAACTGCAGGGTGAGGTAACGATGCCAGAAAAGAGAAAAAACCCAGTGAAGAAGAGTGCATGATCAGCCAACCGAGCCGTAACATATAGCTCTCATTAATAGTAGAAAAAGAATGGACGTTCAAACCCCTGCAAACTTAGGCTTGCAAACTTTCGTCCAGCTGACCGACGAGTGAGAGCGTCTAGCATCTCCAGTCCAAATGAAGTTGCGACAAGCCTTGTCCAACTCATTGAGTTGCCTAGTCGGCCAGCGATAGACAAGCATGCTATGAGTGGCAGCACTGTGAACCACAGAGGAGACCAAGCACATACGCCCAGCCATCGAGAGATGATGACCTTTCCAACGAGTAAAATTCCCCATAATGTGATCCTTAATACCCATAAGGCACGTCGCGAAAGCTTTACCTGCAAAAATAGGGACGCCCAAATAGATGAAATGAGCAGTGGTCTGAGAGAAACCAATGAATATTTAGGAGCTGGATACGAAGCCCGCAAGAAACACCCTTACAAAGGAAAACCGAGGACTTTCCTCTATTACAAAACTGACCAGAGACACTACCATAGATATCCAAAATAGAGTCAATCGCGATGCTGTTACGCGCAGTGGCCCTACAGAAAAGGAGCACATCATCCGCATAAAGGAGATGCGAAGAAAATAAATCCCTACTCGACATTCTCATACACGCCAGATAGCCATCATTAATGGCAGAAGTGATCATGAATAAAAGCCGTCGTGAAGGTCCTGGCGGCAAAAGCTAAAGGAGATCACCTCCACCTGATCCGACGAGTGAAGAACCTAAGCAGTCGTAGAAGAAGCCGAGAAAATTCAAATATTAGAGGACATGGAGTGATGAACATTTTAATGGACCAGAACCATATTCAGCGAATGCTAAAGTGACGCCGGAACATTATCAAAATTAGTTTTAGGTTAAAAAAGGGCCAAAATGATTGGTTTGTAATCGAAGCAATAGCGACGAAGTAAATTTTGAGCCGTGGATCCCACGAATATTCCATGATAAGCAATTCATGAAAACAGAACCGGTTCATTCTCCTCCAAAGAAGGATCTTCCTCATCCACCATCTCCAACCACCTTTGGGAGACAACGTTATTCATAGCAGAAAGAGCCTAGGAATTATTCCTAGTTATGGCAAAAGGCTGCACTGTCACTCTATCACGAATAACTTTTTCAATCTTCTCCGGAAAAGAACCCCGCGACACATTCTCTAACTTATTAGAGTCATGAGCAGAAAGCCGAACCTCCACAGAATGCTTGTGAGAAACACTACCAGTGACCTTGGAAGCATCATAACCAATAACAATATTTCCACTCGAGGAAGATCTTTGGAAATGAACATAATTATATCTATTAGTGTCAGCCTGTTCCGAAAGGAGATTACAAGGTCCCGACTGAGAAACACGGGCAATCGTCTTCAGATGGGGAGAATCACACTGCAAGGACGACGTGCGGCCCTGGCAGGAATAATAGGAGGGCTCCCTCCATGTGTTTGAGGAAAATCCGAAGATAGTTTTAAACCAACCGCAATATTCTTAGGCAACGGCTTAGTAAGAGGCTTCCCACAAGATAGGTTACGCTGCATCGAACCTTCATTAACACCATGTTTATCACTCTGATCCATCTATAGGGGAGGCGTTGCAAATTCTGAAGACCCGTCGTGTGCTTGCTGAAAGGTTTGAGAGGAATTTACCATAGAGATCGGTATAGCAGCTAAGTCCGAAACAACCATGGCACTAATATGATTACGGCTTTCCATCTTAGCTGGAATATAAGTAACAATATGATTACAGCTTTCCATCTTAGCGTCCGTCAGTTGAGATGATTGAAACTCCACCAGAGGTTTTGAAACACAAGAAATTCCCTGCCCACCAACTGTATGAGAAAAGTCCTCAGACGGCTTTGTTGAAAAGATTAGAGCATTTTCATCCAGATGGGTGGACATATCACGCACAACCTCATTTTCAGGGATGATATCCATATCATCATCCCACAGAGATTCATTAGAAAAGACCCAAAAAATGTTCTTCGATTGATTTTGCCGTTGAACTGTCGCCAGTTGCTTTGATTATTAGGCTTGTGACCTTAAGCTAAGGAAAAACTGGTGTCCTGGTTCGATCGTTCTTCTTGTTTGGAAACATCATTCTCTTCTTGAGTTTTCCTGCAAGCATTAGTCGCATGTCCCATGATTTTGCAAACATTGTAGAAATAGGGTAAATTCTCATATCCAAATTCAACAACGAACCTACTATTGCCACACTTGACTTCCAAAGAATTAGAAATATGTCCTGTAACATCTAACTCAACCAGCGCCCGAGCAAAATGGCCCACCGTAGCACCGATAGAGATGTCGTGAATGGTTATCGGAACTCCAACATGTCGAGCCACTCCAACAATAACTTCCGAGTGCCAAAATTCATGAGAAAGATGAAAGATACGGAGCCAAACCTGTGCCAAAGTGGAAGTGACATTACAGGGATCAAAAAACGGAGTCCAGGCTTGAAGACGAAAAATCCCTTTGCGAAGGCGCCAATAAACCCGAGCATTCGCATAAGCAAAATCCGCCGCATCCGAGAACTCAAAAGAAAAATATCCTTTACCAAGAGGTATTTAACCTGATTTGGGGCAAGATGATTTAAGCATGAACACATAAACTCGAGAGGTCTAATTGGGCTTAAGAATTGCATGAATATGTTCTCGACACACTAGGTTTGATTTAAAAGGGTTTGAGCAACTTGATTAATTAACTGATCACTAATTGATTAAGGGTTTTTGACCACAAAGTATCCTTTGGGCACAAGGCGAAATGAATTTCAGCCTCCAAAGAGTACAACTGGTGTTGGAGTCGTGACTTTTGGTTAAGTCCATATAAGAGGTCGAATTGGGTCTTTCTAAATCTTAATGCATTCTGGGCATGCATAACCCTTTCAAGCGATAGGCCATCATAGGGATGGCTTATGGACAAAATAGATAAACCCATTAACTGATAGTTTCTAGGGCTTATACACTGAAAGAAAAGATTGGGCATGGGGCTGTAGCGTGCATGACGCGTGATAATGGGACGTCATTGTCTTATGCCTATAACCGATTGATATATGCATGTGGTGAAAATGTTCGCACTTATGACCAAGTGAAGTTAATGTTTAACAAGTCAAGTCCAAGTCAGGTTTGTTTTGTCATTTGACCAGTTCACGTTTGTTATTTCAGTTTAGTTTTCATTATTCGTTTGCCCACGAGTGTAGCCAAAGCAGGATACCAAAATCAACCCCTTTTTAGTGACACATTGACCGAAGGAATTACAATCAGTTCTTTGTGAATTCGACCTTGGACTTTGTACTAATTAGTATAGTTATGGATACAGGACTTTTATTTGCACGAAGCTAAATGACGACTTCGTCAACGATCCTAAGGTTTCGTCGCCCAAATGCAACAATAGGAAAATGTTGGCAATGGTGGCAACCAAATGTGTGAAAGAATATGCCTTAGGATAGTTAAAAAAAATAGAGTATTTTACTATCACTACTAGAAAAACGCTCATAGATAACGGATTTTTTTCGTTATCTATGAGCAAAAAAACCGTTGTGTATAGTGGTGTTATCTATGATATATGTCATACACAACGGTTTAAAAACCGTTATCTATGAAGGGAAAAGATAACAGTACAACCACACATACATAACGGTTATAAAACCGTTATCTATATTGATTATACATAACGGTTTTCGACTGTTATGTATTGTAATTTATCCGTTATCTATTCCATAATATATTTTTTTTTCATATTATAGTTAACAGTTTTTTATACTTTTTATAACGGTTTTCGACTGTTATGTATTAGAATTAATCTGTTATGTATTATATAATATTTCTTTTTTCTCATATTATAGATAACAGTTTTTTATACTTTTTATAACGGTTTAAACTGTTATCTTTGTAAGACATAGATAACGGTTTTGTATGTATTAGATGACAGTTTTTCGCATATTTTTTTATTTATTCTTAATTTTTCCTTTTATGTATATCTAAAAATCAATAAAAAAATTCAAATAATAAAATAACATTGACAAGATAATATTAGCATATATAACATAGCATCCAACAATTCGAGCTACACAAGTTGCCTGTTAATACATGTTTCACATACATTTCTGTCTAACAATTCTCCCACCATACAAGTACCAGCTTCTTAATTTCACCCAATTTTATACAATTTTATACAAACTACATCACCAGGGACAAGAATAGCAGCATCTTTTCCATGGACTTATCATGGAACCTTCTATTCCAAACTCTTCTAGTCTCTTCAGCGCTGCCCGGTTCAAGAACCTACAGTTACACCAAAACACTTTTGCAACAAATGGCTCACTGCTGCACTTAATAGTAGCACTACTCCCTGCATTAATTATTTCTTTCCTTTTTTTTCACAAGAGTATAAGATCTTCCAGGAAAGAGATGAGAGAAAAAGCAGATGATAGAGAAGCAGCCAACAAATAGATCTGAGATGATAGCTGCAATGATGGAGATGAAAGTGATGCTTCCATTGAAATATAAACATGCGTAAGAGTTTCACCTGGTAATTGAAATAGAAGCATGCACTGAGCAATTAACTACATAAGGTTCAAGCTAGCCATGAACACCTACACTTATTTCACAAGCCATATTGCCATTCATATGTTAATGCCTTTTCCAGATATTAGTGGCAATCTAGTTGTTAGGAGTTCGGGCCTCTACATTTTTTGAAAGCCAGTTGTCTCAAACATATGGCAGCATGCAAGACATAGATGGATACATGAAGTATAAGGCACATTTAATCTAAAAAGCAAACAACAAAAAAGAGATTGGGCACGAAAATCACCTTAGCCCAACTGCCGCACTCATTTGGCTAAGTTCCTTGCCCATTTCATCACTGAAATCTGAGTTCCCACCTGCTCTAATCCCCTAGCAAACAAACAATATAGACGCCAAGCAATTAATGAATAATTATATTACTTCAGTCTGTTCAGAGCTTCAAGCCCATCACATGCAAGCAACACTAAAGTCTTAAATTGAAATTGCAAGCAAGCTCATCCATCAAAGTCAACAACTGACTCTTAAGTCTAACTAGTGTCATAGTAGCAAAATGTTGGAAGCATCACAAAGTTAGTATCAACTATCAACTAGATGTATTTCCATACTATTCATGCTTAAAAACAGACATGAAACAATCTACTTTGGAGTTCAATGATTAAACATGCTTAAAAACACAACCCTGTGAACATTGAATATATGGGCATCAATCAAGACATTTTGTGTTATTAGTATAATGGCTGAAAAAAGAGAGAATAGGGGCATTGAATAAATTTCAAATATCACATGTGCAATAATAGATAGCCAAGATTGTGTTATTAGTATAATGGCTGAAAAAAGAGAGAATTTTTAGTCCACCCAAAACACAATGTCATCAAATTTCATACAATTAGCAATAAATTAGAATGAGCTCGGTTTCTAAGTGTGGCAAGATGTTTTAAGAAAGACAACTAAAGAGGCCACCACCATTTATCTAACCCTTTCCCACCTTTAATTCCAAATGCTATTGTTAAATGTTTAATATCCTCCCATATAACTTGAAGAAGCAACAAGTGTTAAATTTGATCTTTCGCTATTAATAAGACGGATAATAAACTTTGGTACATCATTTTCACGAACTGAAATATCTGGGTTTGACTACACTATCATAATACAAATGAAAGTCAACACAACCTTCATGGGACTATGGGAGAAATTTCACTACATAGATTGTGTACTACAGGTGAATTGTGAATATCGAATTGCACAATAGCCAATAGAAGTAAAAAATAGAAGCAATTTCTGAATAGGAGCTAGAACAGAACATACAAAAGAAAGTATTTGGACAGGCTTAGCAGCGCAGCTAAAGCTCACTTAACAATAAGTTGATGAATCAGGTCCGTCGAAATCTCACCAAAAGTGAAGCCAAGAGTGCTAATGAGTGCCTTGTTGCATATCACGATCGAAACAGATGAAACCACTGAAAGACTCAACGCTCTAATCGTCCCCAGCTGATACTTCTTGCCTTCACTCATCTTCACACTCCACTATCTGATCCCAATTTCTCAATATCTACTCATCAAACACACAAATTTCCAGTCACGCGTCCGCGAAACTAATCACCAAAAGAGAAAACAAAGCAACATTCACATACCTCATTAGTTGTTACCTGAAAGCAAAGCAGTGTTCAATATTCTCAATTCAGAATAACCAAGAAAACAAAGCAACATTCACATACTTCTTTTCAGAAATCAAACACACAAAGCAACATTCACATACTTCTTTCCAGAAAACAAAGCAACATTCACATACTTCTTTTCAGAAAGCAGTGTTCAATATTTTCAATTCAGAATAACCAAGAACAAAAAGATGAGATGAACTGAAACAAGAAAAAAAAAACTAGCGAAAATTCAAGCCATAAATCCCTAAAATTCGAGTCCAAAATGCCCTAAAATTTGCTACCTAATGCACTCTTCAATTTCATTTAGTTGTTACCTGAAGAATGAGGGCGACTGTTGTCGGAGTCAGAGGCCAGGGGTAGTGGTGGTGCGATTGGAGCGGTGGTGGGCGCTGAGCCGACGACGAAGGTTGCTCTGCCCAAATTCAAAAATTACGCAAAGATAGAAATACATATAGAAAATGGAGAGAGAGAGAGTATACCGTGGTGGTGGAAGCGAAAGAGAGGTGATGGGGATGGGGGGCGACGCCAGGCTGGAGAAGGTGGCGGCTAGCGGCTGCTTGCCGGAGACAAAGGCGGCACAGAGAGGAGGTAGAGAGAGGGAGAAGGGGCAAAACTCTTGTTCAACGCCCAATTATCAACCTCATCCGCTCTCGATTGCAAATCGGAGAATTAGGGCTTTCCCCCTTTCCTACCTCGATTATGTGGAGTTGAGAAGAGAACCGGCCGTAGAACACCATCGGCTCGTCGATCCTCGGACCACCAGCAACGATGGGCGGGCTCTAGGTCGCGTAGCTCGCCGGTCTCCCTGAGATGGCGACGGCTGGGTTGTACCGAACAGAGAAGAACTAGGGCTCGACCAATCGAACAGAGAAGAACTAGGGCGCGGGGCAGCAACTGAGGGTGGGCGGCGACGGGCCGGCGTGGGGCAGCGGCGCCGGCGACGGAGTCGAGAGGGGAGAGAGAGAGAGTCGAGAGACAGGGAGGAGACAGGGAGGACGAACAAACTAGGGCTTGTAGTTTTGGGGTTAATTTCTAAATTTTCTAAATAAAATCTATTCCTTTTTTTTCTTTTTCTTTTTTCTCTTTTTTCACTTTTAATATTCAATTTTTGGTATTTAGATTTCTAATTTAGATTTTATATAAGTGTTACTTAATGATAAAACAAAAAAAATGTTATGATTTTTTTATTTTTTAAAATCTATATCTAGGAATAAATTCAGATTTTAGGATAAACAATTTATTTGTTATTTTTAATATAATATAATATAATATTTAAAAAATTAATAAAAAAATTATACATAACAATTTTTATAGACGCTCATACATAACGGTTCAAAAACCGTTGTAAATGACTCTTATACATAACGGTTCTTTAACGTTATGAATAAACCGTTATAAAAGATGGTCATAGATAACGGTGGCACAACGGTTTTGTAATACCGTTATGTATGCAACTAATAGATAACGCAAAAACATAACGCATTTGTTCAAACCGTTATCTATGCATATAGACAACACTACATAGATAACGGATTTTTCCAAAACCGTTATCTATTCTTAAAAGTGCGCTCATACATAACAGTTTTTGAAAAAAATCGTTATCTATGCACTGTTATGTATGTAAACTTTTGTTCGTCCATAATATTATTGCCACTTTGTGGACGACACGAATTTAAAAAAAATGGTGAATATAGTTGATAATAGTGTGTATATGAGTTTTAAGAAAAATTGTGGATAATAATTGATAGTAGTTGGTAGTTATGAGTAGGGTTTGGACCCCACTATTATTATGGGTGGAGTTTGTGGACATTACTAATATAAATGCAAGGAACAATGATATTATAGACGGATCAAAAATGACAATAATATTGTGGACATAGAGAGTAGTTTTTTTGTATTTTTTATTTAAAATAATAAAATAAAAATTAGTACAAAACATTGTAACTATAATGTAGACAATTCAATAAAACTAATTTTTATTTATTTTAAAAAATAAACTAATATTTTTTTTATCTATTTAACTAATTTATAGCTAGCAATAATGTGACTACATAAATTAATTATTGAAGAAATGGTCGAAGCAATTGGTCACGTACCAAAAATTCTGAAACATGTAGAAGTTGGTTTGCCAAACAAATCGATTTACAGTGTCCATCACTCGCGTATGTTTTGCATGGGTTGTTTATGCATTCAAATTAAGAGGAAGAAACATGTACATCTAACTAACAAACAATTAAAAAACAAGTATGCCTTATTTTCATACATCACGGTTTGACGGATTCATGGCAACTAGTAATAGTATGCCACGGAAAATACATCTGCAGATGAATATCATAATTTTGATCAACTTTATATGATCATATTGCAATATCAAAATCTTAGAGAATATCATAATTTTGATCAACGTGCAATCATGCTGATGGCAAAGAACATAAATACACACACTAGAACTATAAAACTCATTACCACGACCAATTATACGAAATATGCTATAAATTTGAAATATGGTATCACATAAAAGGTACTCTCAAATTCACGCAGAATCTCAATCACCAAAAAAAAAACTTAATTTTTCATCAAAACCGGCAAAAATCCGCTTAAAAAAAATAATATAACTAAACTAAAAAAAAAATAAGAGGCCTCACATCTCTCAATATCTCCTGGCGGCGGAACGGCCGTAGTTGATCTGCGGCGCGACGGCGATAGCACCCTGATGCTGATCCACTCTGATCTCAATACCTGGCAGATCCTTCATGCCGAGCGACTCCAACATATCGACGGTATCCTGATCAACCTCGATCCTATCGACCTTGATCGCCGATTCATCGGGCACGTAGTCCATTCGGCGTTCCCGCTCCTCCTCCTGCAGCTTCAGCGAGATACCGCGGACGGGTCCTTTCTGGATCCGTTTCATCAGATGGGTCGAGAAACCGGCGATCTTGTTGCGGAGGCGTTTCGACGGGATTATGGCTACCTCTTCTAGAACCTTCTTGTTGGTGTGGAAGTCAAGGGTCATCTTCGGGTAGTGTCCCTCAATCACCTGCCGGGAGGACTTCTTCACTGTCTTCGTGCGGACGCGACCCATTGCGGCGGCGGAGCGGCGGAGATTTTGCTAGGGTTTTGGGGGACAGTCAATAGAAGCTTTTGGGGATTTTATAATTTGAGAGAGATTATCTGTCGTATAAACTTGAAAACTAATTTGAGATTGGGCCTCAGCCTCGACATCTTGAACTTGGGCCATAGTTTTTTATTTCTTAAGGTTTTTTTTTGTTTTCTTAATCATAACTCATAAGGGTTTATTCTCTCAAAAAAAAATCATAAGGGTGTTTATCGGAATTACATACGTTTGTTTAGTGGGATTGAATATAATAAAAAAATATTTTAAAATATAAATTATTAATTATTTATAGTTTTTAGATTAAAAATTAATGTCTGTATTACATTTATCAATTTATTGAATAAATTTATCATACTGGGTCTGAATCTCTTGAGGGGGTGATTTTTTATTTTTAAATTCATCATTTTTCAAATCAAATTGATCATGTTACACATATAATTCAATATATTTTCATTATTAGTAAGTCCTATTTTAATATAAATTTGTAGCCTAACCATGCCCTATGCTTGATTTACACTTTCTTAAATATTTAAAAATAATATTAATAACAAAAATTGTGATTATTTCCCATTATAAATCATTAGAAATCACACGAGTCTCACCTCAAAAGAATAAAAGAAATCATACGAGTCTAATTTCGACTAAAACAAATGGAGTTACAAACTTACAAAGTAGTGTTTCTAACAAAAGTTATGACTATTTAACTAAAGTATTTTAGGGTATAAAAGAATAGAATATTTCAACCAACACTCCAAAACTTATGAATTAGTATGCACTCGTGTGAGATGCATGGTTACAATATATTTTGGAGTGGATTTTAAAAAAGACCATTTTAGAATAGTAAAATTAAAAATTGTTCAGTAATATAAAAAATAATTTAAAAATTGATCACACTTACAATTTTACCTTTCAAATGAAACATTTAAAAATTGAGCATTAAAGTCGAATTCACAACCAAAACTATTCTTAGTTGTAAATTCTAGCTTTAAAACTCGAAATCATAACTGAATAGCTAGTGTTGGTCATGATTTAAGGTTTAAAAACTCGAATTCACGTCCAACACTATTTTTAATTGTGAATTCAAGCTTTAAAACTTTAATTTACGACCAACATTAGTTATTCAGTTCTGAATTCGAATTTTAAAACTTGATTAATTCACAACTAAAACTAGTGATAGTCGTGAATTCGAGTTTTAAAACTAGAATTCATAACTAAATAGCAAGCTTTGGTTGTCAATTGGAGTTTTAAAACTTGAATTCGAATTCACAACCAACACAATACAAATGGTTATGCGTTTTCGTGTTTATACAAATGCATTTTTGTATGCTAAGTTATGCAAAAAAAAAATTGACCGGGTGGGGGGTGGGGTTGGGTGGTGAGAAATATTAGATCGATCACAAAATGCAATGTATTTTCGTATACAATGTTATGCATTTTTGTATGTAATGTTATGCATTTTCGTTTGAAAACTTATGTATCGAAAACATGTTAGCTTCAGAAAATTTTAAAAAAAACCAACCAAAAATAAATAATTTTTTTTTAATATCCAAATTTTTTATTTCTATTTTACCCCTGCGTGAATTTTGCCTATGAATGCCTTGGAGACCATTCGCCACGTGTCACAATCCTGGTGCACCACATGGATAAATGTGTGGTCAAGAATTAGTACTACATACTACCTAATACTTAGGCACTACATGATGTCTCTCTCTCTCTCTCTCTCTCTCTCTCTCTCTCTCTCGCGCGCGCGCGCGCGCACACACACACACACACACACATACACATATATATATATATATATATATATATGGATGAGTTATATTAAGAATGCTATATTCCGTAAGAAATAAGAATAATGCATAAATCAGTATATAATGTTGTATAAGTAGCTTATAATTACAGCATAGCGGAATTCAATTAATTGATAAAATTTTTGCTTCCTCCAAGATTCGAACCCATATAAAAAATCCGCCCTCTCTAAATAAATATCAACCATAAGATTTGAAAATATAATATTATGGATTCATTCCCATTTTTCATCACATTGATCCATTCTCATTTGATCTTCTCCCTATAAATATATGGAAGGGCTACCGTGAGAGCACCTCTTAAAATAAGAAATACGAACTAGGAAAAATGTATGAATTTTATGTAGAACACGTATGAATTCGCTGTATAAATATATGAATTGCAAAAAATAATTTTTGTTACATTTGAGGTTCGAACTCAGGACCATGAATTCATCCAAGAGGATGATGAATCAACCGTAGATCTTGATGATCTAAGGGTTGAAAATGATTCTTATTTTATATCTTAAGGAGTGTACATATATATATACATATTAGGGTTGGGTTCCGATAATAACTTCTCTTTAGGTAGTATGTATATCAAATCTGAACCACACATTTTGCACATGTGGCGCATTAAGAAAGTCACGCGTGGCGCATTAAGAAGGTGATGCGTGGCAGAGGGCTTCCAAGGCCTTACAAGGCAAAATCTGCGTATGGTTAAAATCGGAAATAAAAATTTTAAATATTAAAAAAAAAATTGTTATGTTATTTTCTTGATTTTTTTAATTTTTGAAGCTGGTGCATAATTTTGCACACAAAAAAGTATAAGATAGCACATAAAAATGGATAACATTGTGTACAAAATACATTGCATTTTAGAATCTATGCATGTATTTTTTTATTATTTTTTAAAGCTGACATGTTTTTCATATATAAGTTTAATTGCACACAAAAATGCATGCATGTTTTGCATAGTTTAGACCAGGGGTGTGAGGTCTTTTTTTTTTTTTTTAACATAACTTTCACACAAAAAATCATATGTATAAACACAAATATGCATAACATAATAGCACACAAAAATACAAGCATTTTATACATAGTTCATATAGAGGGTGGAGGGTTACCGATGAAAGGTACATGATTGGTCGCATAATGCAATGCATTTTTGTGTGAAATATTATGCATTTTTGTGTGAAAAGTTATGCATAAAAATGTCAAGTTTAAAAATAATACATAAAAAACAATCAAAGAAAAAATAAAATTCGACCAGGTGTGGGTGGTGGAGGGATGGTGGGGTCAACAGCGAGAAATACATGATCGGTTCCAAAATACAATACATTTTTTTGTATAATACTATGCATTTTTGTGTGAAAAATATATTTAAAAAAAAAACAAAAACAAAAAAATGTGATTTTATGAACACTTTTAATATAAAAAAATTATTTCGATTTTACCTATGCGCGTATTTTGTCTTGGAAGACCTTGAAAAGACCTCTATCATGTGTCACGTTCTTAGTGCGCCACATGGATAAAATGTATGGTCTAAAATTGGTACTACATTGTCACGACCGGTCTTAACTAAGGATAGGTAAGCCGGGAAACCGTGACTAGGGAAGGGAAATTAGGAGAGGGGACAGAAAAGGGGTGATAAATAATAATAAAGGAATTGAACTAAGATTGAGACATCATATGAGAAAAAAAAAACACACATAAATAGATAAGAGCGAGTAATCGGTCAAGAGTATCCGATTTAAGTGTTTATACAATAACTTGATTTGACAATCCAACATAATAGGATAATATGCATCATAACTGAGTGTTCGCAGCGGAAATAGAACGTGATACATGTATGAAGACATGTATCGCCAAGAGTTTATTTAGTAAATATGACAAAGCTCCGCACGACACCCCATCATCACTCATCACTGCTCAACCTGCACATTTAGAAATACATGCAGGGCTGAGTACAAAGTACTCAGTAGACATATGCCGAAAATCATATACATACATAATAAATGTAAATTGTCATGCCATTTCAATAGTATAACCAAGGGTTTTTACTTAAAAAGGCCCTAAGCATACTAAATTCATTTGTGATTCTAAAGTTCGTCTGATCAGACTAAGTTCTTTTGTAATCTATCATATCTGAATCTGTGTGCCGGAGAGGTGGCCACCTCTCACGGTCACTTGACCGGCCAACCCGCTAGATGACTCACGGTCACTGGTGTACACTAGCCAAGGCAGGATAGCTATCAACTGCTCAAGACCCGAATTCGATTACATGATAACTGGCAAAGCCATATCAGATAGATATCATACTGAAATTAAAACATTTTATGGCAAGACAATACTTGAATTAACTTCAATTCAAAGATTTTGTCATGAAATAACTTGCTTGAACGTAACAGTTAAATTCATTTGATATATATGAAAGTAATGCCTACCTGATTGCAGTGTTTTGCTACTTAAGACAATGATTCTCTTTCCTTAGCGTGATAGGTTACTCAGGCGCTTTTGTTTATTTGAACCTTTGATAACACGAAACATGTGTTCGAGTGAATAATAGAAAAGATAACAACAAATGCAGTGAATCACTATTCACTCATTTCTCTAACTACCCATATTTCCTTAAACGACTGTATCTAACTCATATACAATCGTTCTTCTTTTATCGAAATACTTCATGTACCTTTGAGGATGTAGGAAAGCCCATTTTATATTATTCCTTTATTTATCCATTATAAATAAAGAATAATTTATAAAATATTTTCCTTTTCCCCATTTAATAATGCCAATCAATATATATATATTGCTACTATTAAAAGAACTAATAAGTCATTAATAAATTCTAAATATTAATTCCTGATGAAAATTTCATTGTGAGATTTTAGGAACATTTGTAAAAATATTTTAAAATAATAAAAGGAGTTAACTATAAAAGAAATTTTCGAGAAGATCTAATAATTTTAATATTTTAACCATTTAATTAATAAATCTTTAATATTTCATTTATCAACTATTCCATCTAATATAATTTTACCAACAAGTTCTCATGAAATCTTTCTCAGAATATTTATATATCTCAATAGCTCATTTATAAACTAAAAGTGATATTTTATCAACAATAAAACTTTAAAATCCTTAATAAGAATTATTTAGAAACATTTCAATCTCAACAAAACTGTATAGATTCAACTTCAACTAATAAACTGCTTTTACTCCGAACTCGTATGGAGTCGAATTTTATATCAATAGAAACCTCTTTGAGTCTAGTTTAATTGAAAAAAAAGTATGTTGAAAAACTCCAAGTAGTTTAAGAGATATAGCGATTTTCCCATCGCCTACCAGATTCGGCAGTTTCTGCCAACTGAAAGTCCAGATTTTTGAAAAATAGCAAACGTTACCTGAATGAGTTCAAATTTTATATGTAGATAGCTAACACATATATCTTCATAGAATAAAAATTTGAGAGCTAAATATCAACATATGGTTACTGAAATAATTAACTTAATCATCTGCCTCACGACAGTTTTAGCAGATACGGGCAGTAGACTTCTCGAATTTTAAAAGGGTAGTAAACGAAGTTCAAATGATATGAAACTTTGTACGAATATTTACCACACTCCCATCTATACCCCAGAAATTTCTCATAATATAATAGAAACGGGAATGCATCGAAATAAGGGCGTCAACTTACCCTTGTCCAAGTGAGCACTAATGGAAGTTGTTCGCCGGGGTTTTTTTCTGGTCGTCGTTCCGCGATGGGGTTTAGCCGCGAAGGTCTACGACTTAGTTTTCCTCGTGCGAGATAGATCAGGCTACACAACGGTGGTTTCTCGATCCTTTTTCGTCGTAAGGATAGTGAGAAACGAAGGCCGTAAGTTGGCCGGTGGCTAAGTCGGGAATTCGACGTTGGCCTCCGAAGGATATTGTGGCCTTTGGTCGGGAAAATATAGAGAAGGTTTCGGCCTTTCGATTGTTGGGTTTGGTAGCCTAAAGATGGAGGAACGAGTACACGTTCTCGGTTCAGAGCCTAGTGGCCGGTCGACGAAGAAATGGCCCGGCGAAGGGAGCTCACTTGAGCTCTTGCAAGTAAAAAAAACAAATCTCCTAAACTCACTCTTGCTCGCTGCACTTCTTCCTTCTGCAGAACTCTCCTCAATTTATAGAGGAGTTTCTGCAGACAACAGAATCAAAATGGTGGAAATTTTGGTACCTGGAGTTGCAACTTTTGAAGATTTGATCGTTGAAATTTACATCCTTTGACAATTGTGATCTTACCGTGAAATTTCTTTCTCGGCGTGCTGAAGCTTTTGAAAATTGTGGATATTGGCGTGATTTTCTTCTCCTACAGGAGACTTTGGGGTGTGATGGAGTTCAGATATACTACAGGAAGAAATCTGCAATCTTTACAATCTCTTTCTGCAGTAATGGTGTATTGGAGGGGAAGGTGAATAGTATAGGGAATAGTGTAGGGAATAGTGTAGGAAATAGTGTAGGAATTGATGTGTTGGATGAAAAATCGAGACATACGTGTAGTGCCGTGATCTAGTTTCTCCTAGTTCCTGTAATAATTCTCCAATTCTCGTTTAATAAATACTCGTCGTATTTATATAAATTAAATCCTCAATCTTGAGATTTAATACGTGAAAGTCGGAATTAATTCGCGACTTAATACCTTAACTCATATAATGCGAAATAATAAAATTATTATGCATATGATCTCAAATTATAATTCTAGCAATTTGATTTAAATAACACGATTTATAAAATCGGTTATAAATCTAAATTTTCTAATAATATTGATTAAATCAATAAACTGGTAAAACAAAGTCTCAAACGTATAGTTAAACCAATAAATTTAATTATTGGTTTCATTCATGACTGAATATTAAATCGCAGCTCTGTATCTCTTATACAGACTTTTGCTGAAATAATATTATCTGAACAAAATAATCACCATAAATAATTAAAAGAATTTTATAACTAAAGCACATATTTAATCTAATATGTATTTAAAAGAGCGGGGCATCACATACATACTACTTAAAGTTTGGCACTCACAATCTTTTATATATTATGTATGAATTAAGAGAGAAAGGGAAATAGAACATAGTCACCTAAAGACATTTAGGACACCGCACCCCGTCCCTTTCTTCTTACTATTCCCAACTTTGTTTGCACTGCACCACACAAAAGCTAGTCAACCTAGCTTTGACATAAGTCTTTTTACAGAATTAGGAGCTCATTGTTGGTTCAGTATATCCTAAGTCGAGTGCCTTAAAAGCACTACTGCTGAGATGTTGACACATGGCTCTTTTAATTTCCATAATCAAGAAATATCAATTTGACCCCTCCAAAAATTATAAACACCATAATCCCCTCACAAATTCCGATAAAACAGAAAAACCCCATCATCTTTTCAATGCAAAAACAGATATTGGCCCAACATGCTTCCGTACAACTTCAAAATAATTCTTCAAATAAAATCAACAGTATACCTTTGTCGACTGGTCTTCTTCAGGAGTCAGTTTTGTTGCATTTTACGGCTCGTCTGCCCACCCGGCACGCACCAACCACACACTCGCAAGAGATGGTTGCAACCCTCCTCCTTCACTAAGTGCCGACTCAGTACTTTGTTAAAAAAATAGAAGAAAAATTTTTACTAAACCGGAATAGTTGGATAAAACAAAGCGTTTATAGAGGAATTATATAATAATTAATTTATTTTATAGAATACTCCCCAAGGGAGGAGACTACTTGTTTAGCTACACATAGTAGCTAATACTTGTGTACATAAAAATAAAAAGGAACTAAAACTAAAATGAAAAACTTTGAAAACAGAAAAATTACAAAGATAATTTCTAGAGAGAGGAAGTGGTGTGTGAAAATGTTGTGAATTTTCGGATGATCCTCTTCTCTCCAGCACTTGGGTTTATATAGAGGTTTGAACCCCTCTATAATTGCTTGGTTGTTGGCCTCGGATTCCATCTTCGTGGCCAGCTGCTTTGAATGTGACATCCACCTTCTTTTGTTGGCCATTATTGCCGACACTTGTTAGTGGCATCACATGGTGCTGGACCCTTGCTTTATCGTCTTGTGATAATGTTGGTAGGGGCCAGCTGCTTTTCCTTCCACTCACTTTTGTCCTAGAGCGTTTGGTGAGTGGACCTCCTGTTCTTCCACCCACTTTTGTCGTTTCTTTTGTGGGTGCGATCCCTGCTGTGAATCACATGATTCACTAAACTTTGTCGGCTACCTTACTTTTTTGGTGCCCTAGGTATCCTTCCCTTTGGAGTCTGATGCTTATCATGTTCATCAGACCGGAATCTTCTTTTATCCGGCTTTGGAAAGAATCCTTTGCCGAATTCTGGCTCCTTCTGCGATGAGCATTGATCGCAGACTTTCTCGATCCAATGGCCCAGATGAGCCATATTGCAAAACTTGCGACGAGTCTCCTGGCTCCCCGCAATCTTGTTCTCCCACAACATTAGCCGTTTCTTCTCGAAAGATTGTTCGGCAAAAGGAGTTGTTGTTCCTGTCATGGTATTAACTAGGAACGTTCCCAGATCCGAGCTTTGGTAGAACTTGAATCTAGACTTCATTTTGTCCATCTCTGTGAGACAGACCCATAGACCCCATGCTCGTCTAGTGGAGATTTGATCCTCCGTGAATGTTGAGACGATTGCGGCCTGGAAGTCGGGAACTTTGATCCTGTTAAGGGCTCCCGTATCAGGTCTCCGAAGCTTAATGAAGTGAAAAGCTTCGCGGATTCCTTTTCCGACTGGCTCTGGTGCTGCACTGAAACAGTATAATTCCAGAACATCTCCCCTTTTGAGGGACTCGTTGTTCTCCCATGTGTCGAACACCGTTTTCTGGATCCATTTTGGTAGGCCCTTGATTTCGGTGAAGGCTGGGGCGGTGGTATAAACTGAGGCCAAAGCCCCAAACTCATACCATTCCTTGACATCATTTGGATTGGCTCCTGGAGTCGTCCAAACCCTTGGATATTTTCCGGCAACATCAACCCGGCAATTTCCCGGATTAATGCCTTTCCTTGTGAGAAGTTTCTCCCACCTGTCCTGGTACATCTGCCAAGAAGGAGAAATTTCAAAAAAGTCAGTATGAACCTTAACTTGGCCTGTCATGGGCCTAAGATTGATCTCTCCCTCTTTTACCCCAGAGGTGGAGGGTTGACATGTTGATTCAGGGTGTGACCCCTTAACAACATCTTTTCCTCGAGAGTCTGGCTGTGAAACCATTGTCTCAGGACTTGTGCTAGGGGTACTTGAATCCCCTGCTACAGGTAATCCGCCCTGTACGGAAAGCATTGCTTTAGCCCGATTTTCACGGACAGCGCGCAAGAGCGGCTTGTTGGTTGCTTCCTGAAGATTGAAAATCTTCATGAAACATACATCGATTTGGTTAGATACTTGAGCTTCATCAGCCGCTTGTATCTTTCCTGCTTGTTTGGTATGTAGCACACACTTGTGCCACTCTTGTTGTAGCAGCTCTAGACTTTCAAAGAGCTGCCCCTGTATTGCCTCGATGGCCTCCACTTCAGGGAGCTCCATCCCTTGTAAGGAAATCTGCAAGAACATTCTGATCAGATTTCAAAATGACAATATCATAATCATAATATTGGCATTCTGCTTGCCATCTAATCAATCTAGCCTTTTCAGGTTTAGATTCAATCTTTTTAGTTAAGAAAGCTTTAACGTTAGTGTTATCCACTTTCAAAACAAATTTTTTAGCAAGTAAGAATAGCGGCCATTTTTTGAACGCCTTTCTGACTGCAAAAAATTCTTTCTCGTTTATGTGCCATCGCACAGCCTCGTTGTCGGAGAAAAGACCGCTACAGTATCTGCAAGGTTCTTCTCCATAAGGGGTGATCTTTGTGAGCACTGCTGCCCACCAGAAATCACTTGCGTCGGTGTAGAGGACCAAATCATCTTCGTCTTGTGGTATTGAAAGTTTTGGGAGATTTTTGCAGATCTCTTTCAACTTCTTCATACCCTCTCGATGTTCCTCCTTCCAAATGAATGGAACATCTTTCTTCAGTAGTGGACTGAAGACCTTTCTGTGTTCTGCAAGGTTTTTGATAAACATCCCTGCAAAATTGACAACCCCGAGAAAACTTTGGAGCTGCTTCTTCTCTTTGAGATCCTCCGGGAAACCCTGGACTTTTTCCACAATATGATCTTGTAGAATAATCCCGGATTCATCGATCTCGATCCCCAGAAACTCCATCTTCTGGGTGGCTATTACTGCCTTCTTTTCCGAAAGCACTAGTCCTTCTTGTTGACAAACATCCGCAAAGATCTCCAGATGCCTAACATGTTCATGAATGTTTTTTGATGCAATAAGGATGTCATCAATATAAACAAACATGAACGAAGAATAATCTTTAAAGAGATTATCCATCTTTCTTTGGAATATCTGAGGCGCGTTGGCTAACCCCATTGGCATGACATTCCAGACATAATGTCCTTGTGGAGTTGAGAAGGCTGTGAACTTCTTACTCCCTTCCTCCATGCGAATCTGGTAGAAACCTGATTTGCAATCGAACTTTGAGAATACCCTTGCACTTCTGATGCAGTTGATAAGGTGTTCTCTGCTTGGGATAAAATATCCATCGAACTCAAGAATGTCATTAATCCCTTTATAATTAATGACCAATCTTGGTTTTCCTCGCTTGATCTCCCCATGATTTCTCACCAGAAATCCAGGACTACTGTAGGGTGATCTCCCTTCTTCGATCAGTTTTAAATCAAGATGTTCCTTGATTATACTCATCATATCCTGTTGATCTTGAGGGTTCATCAGGATAGGTCTGAATCTTACGAACTCATGCTCCTTTACAGTTTTAACTTTCAAGGTTGCTCTGAGCTGGTTCTTGTCCCACCATGCCAAAGGATTCTCATGGTAACACTTCTGAATCCTTCTTTTGACGTCGGCAATGGACACCTGTTCTTCTTCCTTGATATCTTTGTGTGATATCAGAGATACTTTGAGGATTTGAGTTTCTTCCTCGGAGAGATCTGGGAATCCCTCAGTTCTGCATTTGAGCAGAACTTCTCCGAATCTCCTTTGATCCTTCATTTGGGGTCTCCGGAGTCTGCCATCATCACCACGCTTGCTGCGGAATTTGATTGGCATCGATCGATGAAAAGCTCCATTGAGCCTTTGCACAATGATTTTGTGGTCACAATTTGTTGTGAACACTAGCCTCCTGGCTTCATTGTCCTGTATGTATCTCTTGAAGCTTTGCAGAAAATTATTTCCGAATAATATATCTGCTCCGGTATCATGGAAATAAATTGGTGGAGTCTTGACTTTGTACCAAGATGTCTGTCCTGCTCCGCCGATCAATATTTTCGTTTGTTTTACTCCCTTTGAAAGAAGCAAAATCTTTTTGGAGAAATCCCTTCCTGCAATTCGAGGTAGCTCTTCTTCCACTTCGGTTGGAAAGACTCCTCGTTTTGCTGTACAGATTCCTGCTCCCGAATCCACATAAGCAGCAAAATATTCTGCTTTGTATTTCTCATATAACATCCCTATAGAGATGTATATCGAGAATGGGCTGGTCATTGGATCATCACTCTTTGGCGTCCAATAGTGATCTCCATTCCTCCTGATTTCCATGACCATGGTTTATATTTGTCAAGGAAATCTCATCCTAAAATCAGGACGTCCGCTTCTTGTCCGGCTTGGCCTTCGGTCTGTATTTCAAAACCTCCAACCTCCAGAGTTCCGATGTATCGGTTGTCACCTGGATTTGCCAAATAATACAACGAACTACAAGGAAACTGATTTTCCCTGCTTGTTGTATCAAATCTTGTGGAAACTTGTCTCCATCCTTCGGGACATTTGAGCTTGATTCTCATGTCCGGAACTGGTGTTTCCTGGATCGCCCTTCTCTCATATGATTGAGAGAAACTCCTTGTTATAGGCCCTGAAGTTAGCCTATTTCCTTGGAATGATAGCCTTGGTGCTCCAAGTCTGAGACTCTGGGTATGGTTGAGCACCTGCTTGTCTCCAATGTCGATGTCGATTTCTCCGATCTGAGGAATCTCCACTCGGTTTGGATTGACTGCCTTGGCTACCTCCTTGAATATTTCTGGAATTTCAATAAATTCTTTTCCCAGAAATAACTCCGTATGATGGGAATTTGATAAGGCATACGAGACTTGATAAGTCAGTGAGTATGGCCTATTCCCTCCCGTCATAAGCTTCTTCATTTTGTAGTCCTGATAGAGGGTCAGGGCTCGGCTGAAGGATGAGTCTTGTAGATTATAAGCGATCTGTGGGTAGAACTCGGTTATAATCCTCTTGGCATAGAGATTGCCCGAAAATGCTCCAAGAACTGAAGCTCTAGCATCTCTGATTCTTTTGTCACAAAGTGCGACATCAATCGGTTGGTCTGTCCCTGGGGAGAGGGATGATTTGATTACCAACTGAATTGCTCCAATATGAATCCATTTCATCGTGCTTGCGACTTCTGGCTTCATTTTCTTAAGATCCTGCATAATATCTTCGGCAGGAACTAGCTGGATCTCCACCTGATTACTTGTAATCTCAATTGGAAGCGCCATTTCTTGGTTTGTGACCCCAAAATAGACATGATGCTTCCTCTTGGCTGGAATCAAGCTATTTAAAACTCGATTTAATCTCCCATTGGAAAACCCTTGGTACGTCTGTACCTCTCCAGTTTCCCTGTTGAGTTTCTTCACGAGCTTCTTCACCACTTCTTCCTGTGGAATCAGAAAATGGCTAGTGAATCCATTCTGATCTTCCTTCTGGATGTGGTGGACCTCGTGTTCTTCTTTAGTCTGACTCGTCTCCGGTTGATCCATCGGTCATCTCCGAATCTTCAGAATTAAAGACTTCTTCCTGCTCATATATACTCTCATCAGAGGATATATCTTCGAACTGATATACGGGTATCAATTCCTGATGATAGATGGTGTCTTCGATATCCGGTGTGGATTCGAATCTCCTTATCATCTTTTTCTCGTTGTCTGGGCAATTGGTGGATATATGCCCTTTTGCACCGCATGTCCAGCAGTTGCAATCCTTGAAACTTTCATTTGTTTTGGCTTGGGTACGCCTGAAAGTTTTTCTCGCCGGGATTCTCTTTTGATTTGAGAATCGGTTTCTTGATGGTCCGCTCCGCTGGCCTGACTTGTAGGAGCGCGCCTTCTGTCTGGTCCACATAGTTCTTGGCTTCCAAGAACTTCTTCTGGACTTTCTTTCATAGGGTTGGTACCTATGTTTCTTTCGTCTTTTCCTTTGATACAGCAACTCAGCACCAATCTCTGTTGGAAGATCAATGTTGTCGCACATCAATGGAGATTTCTTGTTGAGTCTCGTCAATCTCTTGAGATTCCTTTGGTCCGCTGCCTTCTGGCACCATTCGGACAGCTTCTTGTGAACATAAGACATCCTCCTCGAAGCACTGTCAAGTGGATATCCTCCTGGTGAAACATACTCATTGATGAGCATTTCCCTCCATGGACTTGGAAACTTTGGAAAGAAAAGGTCCATGGCCTTCTGATCTTCCACCTCCCCCATATGGACATATAGGGTGTACAGACGCAGAAATTCATTGAGAGCTTTTGGCTCTAGCACCATCAACCTGAGATTGTAAAGTGCCTGTTGATATTTCTTGCGTTTTTCCTCTGCGGATCCTTCGAAAAAACCCATTCCCAAGAAATGGATTTTAACCTGTTTAGTAGTTTCTTTAATGGCGTCATATAAGGACGTGCTACTAAACATTTCTTCCCTTGCTGGAATCTCAATTTTGTCCCAGTACTGTTTTGCCATGCCTGCCAAACTGGCTTCGAAGACTCTGGCAAATTCCTTTTTGTCGTAATCAATTGTGGCAATCACGACTTTTAATGATGAAGCCCATTCGTCGATGAGACCCTCCCATTCTTTGAAACTGGCTTCGTCAAGGTTGAGAATCAATCCGTATGGATGGATTGGTTCTAGTGTGACCTTTCCTACAGGAGTATCCTGCATCTGAGGCCTCCGCCGCCTGGTTCTTTGGAACTGGCTTGCATCGTCTTGAGCTGACCCCTTCTTTGACGATTCTTCATCTTGAGGCTCAGTTTTGGGAACCTCATCTCCTTGGTTCATCTTTAGATCAACCATGTTGAGGTTAGCAAAAGATTCTGCTAACTCTTGTAGATCCTCTAATCCGATTCTGTCAAGGCTATTCATGATATTTGCCTCTCATGATTCGGATTATGTCCTTCGGCTGCAACTCTTTGGGTGTTGCATCGAATAGAGATGTAGACGTCGGGTCTTTGGACCATTGATTCCGAATTTTTCCGGAACATGGTTTTCGCCTTTCGATCTCCTCCATTCTTTTCTGGATATCACGCAAGAGGGTTAATATTTCCTCTTGTTTGAGTGATATTCTGCTTAGCTCCATCGGTAGATCGTACAGCTTGACGCCATAATATTCCACCGTCTTTTGGATCTCCCGCAAGTTGACGTTGTCGGAAGAACTTGGCTCGATCTTTTGGTAGTTTGGAAAAACTACTCCCGCCTTGTCTTTTGGTTCCATCAATCGTGCGACCAATGGGCCTCGTCTCTGTTTTGTTCAATGGCCGTTCTGGCTGCGGCCATTCTCATGAGATTCTCATGATAGAATTGGATACTCGCGATAATATCGCGAATAAGCTCGATATCTCCTCCTCGTCGTAGGTTGGTCACGAGGGCTCGATTGTTCCATTTGAGATCGCCTATCAGGCGACTGGTTTCTATCTCCAAATTTTGGAGAGAGTTCCTGTAGTGTACACATCTCGGACACTCGTCCGGATCCATAAACTCTAATTGGAGTCTCCTCCCACATGGGTTAATAATAAAATAAACTAAAAATTATATAATTCCCCTATAAAAACCCGCTCTGATACCATTTTCAACAAGGATCTTTTAACAGTTTTTGCTGCTTAATAGTACGTGGCATTGTCTCACAGTCCAGACCCAGATTACAAAGTAATCTATCGGGCACGAGGAAAGTTTCCAGCCGATATACCATTTAAGCTTAGAAATTAGGATATTCTGTGTCTTATAAAAAATTAAGGGGTTTAAAATGTAAATAAAGATTTTTGAGTGGGTCGAAATTAATATGGCTTAAAAATGGAAAAAAAATAAACTCCAAGTGTCACTATCCTAACGATAGTGCCTAGAAGGCACTCTGCCTAGGATAGTCAAAACCCTCATTGTTGCAGTAAGTCTGATAAGTCTGAGGAACCCATTTTGAATGTGGTAATTTTTGAAAAAAAATATTCAACAATTGATAATGAGAAGATCTTGTAATATTTTAAATCGATGAGTACATATTAAAATTAATTGTCATTGTTTTCTCAAATAGAAATAACTAACTCGCCAAATATTCATTTTAAATTATTTCTAATTTATTGGAATTGTTTAATCTATGTGAATATTGTCCATCATCATTACTATTATGATTTTTTTGATCAAATTGTACGAATTGCCTAATTTTTTTTTTACTTGTAGACTATCAACCTCGAACCCCGTATAAGTTCAGCCTCTAAGGGCACCCACTATAGTGTGATAGTAGATGATGTGTCATTGGTAGAACCATAGTTGGTGTCAAATTCACGAGTTATTAAGAATATATAATTGGGTAGCAATCTTGGTACCCTGGTAGCAGTCAAAAAGGGGGTCCCACTCTCTTTCTTTTTCATGCGCGTCCATACCAGTGCGAGCACGTGTATTGGACGTGTTTGTTGTGTACCCTAAGCTTTGTTTTCACTTGATCCCAACAGCTTTTAATTAAATATTTTGTTTTTGTTTTTTTGTGGAATTTATTGTTTAAATTATTACCTTTATCTTTTAATTTTTAGCTGGTTTTACGTTTTCTTTCCTTTGTTCTTACTTTATTTTGTTTCAATTTTTGTTGTAAACGGACAAAATTTTTAGGATCAAATTATTTTCCTATATATTTCCAACCAACTTCATATTCTCTTACAAAAAAATCGCTCTTTTACATAAATACATTCCATTTATTATATTCTGCTTCTCATATTACTTCATATTCTCCTATAAAAAAAATCAATTAATAGATCAAATTCTGCTTCTCAAAATTCTAGTTACATACCCTTTTTAAAATTATGACGATTCTTATCAAAATTGTTGAATTTAGTTATGTCTCCAATTTAAATTTAAGTACAGTGTTCTCTTGTATTTTAGAATTTGTTTTAGTTGTAACTGTTTGTGTGTTGTATAAATTTACCTTTCAACAAATATGTACTTGTTTCCAAATCAATTTATTTTTATCTTCTAACCGTTGCATTCTCGAATGGTCATTTTTCAAATATAATCGTTGCATTCTTCAACGGTCATATTCAATAAAAATGTAACTGTTGCATTTTCCAACGGTTATATTCAATAAAATGTAACTGTTGCATTCTCCAACCGTCAACTTTTAGTGATTATAAATACATCAATCATGATACTCATTTTCATCATCTACAAAATAAATTTCTCATTATCCAATATTTCAACTTTCATTTTAGTTGTGTGTTGTACCAACTTTTTTTAATATGCAAGTTTGATTTTATTTAGCATAATTATATTAATTTTTAAATTATATTTATTATTTTATATAAAAATTATTATTCGTGTAATTATATTAATTTTATTGAAGTGATATATTATATATGCTCTCTCCTTCCACAAAAACTAATCTCTTTTTAGCCATTTTTGGATGTTCACAAAAATTAGTGCATTTATTGTTGGCAAATTAATGAAATATATAACTAAGGGATGATACCGAATCCCTTAGATTTTCCTTCACTAGACTAGTGTTGGGTCCCGGAGGGTCACTGAACAGGTGTATGGGGGGGGAGGGGGGAGAAGAGGGGGAATACACCTGTAGGCTATTTTTCGAAAACCTTTTGTAAATAACTGAAGTAGTATCGACTGATACTTAAAAGGTTTGACTGAAAAAGCCAGTCAAAGAAATCTTCAGTTAAAAGGTGGTTGTAGACTGATACTGAAGTAACTTCAGTATTTTTATTTCAGTTAGGCGCAAGGCTTTAAATGATATCCACGTAAGGCTTCAGTCTAGGTTTTGTAAACAGAGGAGTGTTATGAATCTTACTGATTATCCGCAGATTTATCAGTTAGACTAATAACACCATCAGCGGAAATTTAAACTTAAGAAATAGCCTGTGATATTAACACATTGTAAAAATAGATTTTCACTTTGCAATTAATCAGTTTCAGTTAAAATAAGCATTTGTGCACAGATAAGAAAGTAAAACTGAAAACGATAAACAACACAAGAGATTTTTACTTGGTTCGGAACAAGGTCCTACGTCCACTTTAACTCAATACGTTGAAAAAGCTGGATCAAAAGTTACATTCGGAGATAACTCTTTGGGAGAAACAAAAGGATATGATGTGCTCAACATGGGTAACACTAGTATTAGTAATGTTAGCTATGTTTCTAGACTAAAACATAATTTGCTGTCTGTGAGTCAATTTTGTGGCAACGGATTCTCAGTGAAGATCAAAAGAGATGAATTCACTGTGAAGAACAACAACAAGAAGGTGGTGCTGAGAGGAATCAGGCAAGGAAACCTTTATGTTGTGTCATGGGAAGACAGTCCACCTGAAACCTGCCTCGTCAGCAAGAGCAACACTGAGCTCAACTGGTTGTGGCATCGGAGACTCAACCACCTCAACTTCAAGAAGATCAACAAGCTTGCCAAATATCAACTAGTAGAAGGATTACCTTCTATAGTCTTCCAGAAAAGGCAAGAATGTGAACGGATACTACAACTGCTTCACATGGATCTATTCGGTCCAATATCTCCTCGAAGTTATAATGGTAGAAAATACACACTAGTAGTTGTAGATGATTTCTCATGATATACTTGGGTTGTTTTCCTATATAGAAAAAGTGAGAGAATGAAGGAACTGCCGAAGCTGATGAAGAGACTGAACGTCGAAAATTAAATGGACATCATCAGTATCAGATCAGACAGAGGGACTGAATTTCTCAATTCAGTGATTAGAGACTACTACGAAGAACGAAGAATCAACCACCAGACCTCTGCAGCAAGAACTCCTCAGAAAAATGGAGTAGCTGAAAGGAGAAAAAGATCGTTGAAGGAAGCAACCAGAACAATGCAAGCTGAATCAAAACTCCCACTGAAGTTTTGGGCTGAAGCAATCAACAACAATTGCTACACACAAAACCACTCATTACTGACACAAAGAAATGGAAAAACTCCTTACGAGTTATGAAAGAATATGAAACCAACTGTTTCATATTTTTACGCTTTCGATTCTAGGTGTTTCATTCATAACAATGATAAAAGAAAGTTAAACACTTTTGATAGAAAGGCTGATCCAGAAAATTTCCTTGGATATTCTGGAACTGAAGAATCCAGCAAAGCCTATCAAGTGTTTAACTCTCAAACGATAGTTGTGGAATAAACACCTCAAGTTATATTTGATGAGTCACTTGATGATTTCAAGAAACAAGAAACTGAAGAAAATGCCAAATTCAATGGAGTTTTCAATACTGAAAAGAAGAGCACCAAACCAAAGGAGGTGTTAGTGTGAGGACCAGGAAGAGACGAAGATACTGAATAGCTTCAGTATCAGATGATCAATAAAGTAACTAAAGGTCCAATTGAAGCCCATACTCAAGGGGGAACTCCACCAACTGAGTGATCACTAAATTATTAGCAACAAATTACCGCAACTAACACGGTGCAATTGTAGCACAAATTGGTAACCAATTATCGTATCCACAGGGACTGACACAACGAAACTACTTTAGCTATCTCCTAAACAAACTTAAGCAGTAGACAGGCAACATAACGTAGAGATTGGTTGACTTAAACTAAAACGCAAATATAACACTAATTAAAATCACGTAAGAAATATCAAATATAAAAGACAACCGATCCTAGGGTAGTAAATTCATTAACTAAATCTATGCAATAAATCTATTAATCCTATGTACCAATTTAATCCAGTTATGATGAGAGATCACTTAATTAATCAATTACTCTCGCTAGAGCAGCAACGATCGTAGACTAGTAAATTCTCTATCTCCGTTAGGTCTCAAGGTTAAAATCATATCATACATCCCTGAATCCACTAAACAGTTATCTCCGCTAGGTCTCAAACCGAATAGCTAAACATGCAAACTATTGGCCAAATAATTCACAAGAAAATAAGCACCAGGAATTATGAATCATAAACTGGAAGGCACAAAGGTATTAACAAATAAATCACATAAATTCAATCAACTATTTACAAACCCTAGAATCAGCTAAAGGAAACTAGCTAGACATAGCAAAATAAAATATAAACATAATTAAAAAGAACGCGCAATTGTAAAAACGAATTATATAAAAACCGAATGAAAACTGAAGTAGCGGCTTGAATCTTCAATCTTGATCCAAGCCTTGAAAACTGGAAAACAATAAAATTCTAAAGCTAGAAAACTGAAAATATGAATGCTCGGGTTCTGGGTGGTTCTCTCAATAGGTCAAAAGAGGACCTATTTATAGATTTCAGATTTCCTTCGGATCACCATGAAAGTTGCCATGCAAAGTAGAATTCTAAAGGTAATAGAATCGTGTGAAATAAGGCAACTCTCCAGCTGGATGCGTGCTCCGGAAAATACTCCTACTCTCGCCGAATTCGCAGCTCTCGCCAGAGGAATGGATGTTACCCGGGGAACGGGTCACGCCAGAGGAATGGTATCGCCAGAGGAATGGGTTGCCAGTGGAATGGCGATTTCTCTGGTATCGCTAGAGGAACGGTGATTTCTCTGGCTTCTCGATTCCGCTGTAATGGCCTTTTGCTTGGCTGCTCTAACTATTGACTCCTCTGGTGATGACTTCGCTACACTGGCTTCTTGATTTCGCTGACTCCAGAGAAATGGTGATTTCTCTGGCGATTGATTCCGCTGCACTGGAGACTTGATTTCGCTGTACTGGCACTTCGCTTTTCTGACGCTGGCGCTTCTCTGCTCTGGACTTTGACTTCTCTGACTCCAGAAGAATGGTGATTTCTCTGACTTCAGAGGAACGGTGATTTCTCTGACTCCATAGACCATAACATCTAGAAAACGCCAAATTCATCCAAAATTCTCCAAAATTGCATTCTTCCATTTCGAAAGCCTAAATCTCCTGCAAAGCATATAATACACCATAAACGCACCAATTTCTAGAAGATTATCTTAAAACACGCACAAACAAACCCTTAAAAATAGAGTAAATTAAGCATAAATCATTGAGAAACTTAAAGAAGCTAAAACTAAAGTACAAGTGGAGCTAAATTCACCAATAACTCAGCAGTTCTCTGCTCAAGCAGAAATTGAACCTTTTATCAAACTTCAGTCGACAACTGATGGACCATGAACTATTCTCACTGAAGAGCCTCCACCTTCACCAGAAGCGATCAAGAAATACAGGAAGTGGTTCGAGCTGCACTCAAATAACAACATCATTGGAGAACCATCAGATGGCGTGAAGACTCGAAGATCTATGGGCAACCTCGTCTACGATATCAACCAAAATTAAATCGACGAAGATGAGCATTTCAGTTGTTTCTTATCACAAACTGAACCAAAAGATGTTGAAGAAGCTCTGAGATCTACCCAATGGATCACTGCGATGCAAGAAGAACTCAATGAATTCAACAGGAATTCAGTTTGGGAATTGGTGGATCGTCCAAATGATGCAAATGTAATGACTGAAGTGGATATTCAAGAATAAGAATGACGAGAAAGGCAATGTAGTCAGGAATAAGGCGAGACTAGTCGCAAATGGGTACAACCAAGAAGAAGGAATTGATTATGATGAAACCTTCGCCCCTGTTGCCAGACCGGAAACAATCAGATTATTCCTAGCCTACGCAGCATATAAAAGGTTCAAGGTACACCAGATGGATGTCAAGTGTGCATTTCTCAATGGAGTGCTCACTGATGAAGTATACGTGGAACAACCTCCAGGATTTGAGGTTGCTGGACCAGATAAGGTGTACAAATTGAAAAAGGCGCTCTATGGACTAAAGCAAGCACCAAAAGCCTGGCATGATACTCTATCAGAGTACCTGATTAAATAAGAATTCAAGAAAAGGATTAGTGGACAGGACGGTGTTTACACTGAAAGAAGGAGAAGACCTCCTACTGGTTCAAATTTATGTCGACGACATTATCTTCGGATCCAAATCCGAACGTCTGTGCAAGAAGTTTGCTGAAATCATGACGAACAAATTCCAGATGTCGATGATGGGAGAAATGAATTTCTTTTTGGGATTGCAAGTAAAGCAAACTGAAGATGGAATACTGATCAATCAGTTGAAGTACACTAAAGAGCTGATCAATAAGTTCGGAGTACAACACATGAAGACTGTGAAGATTTCCATGAACACCAACTGGAAGGTTGATCCAGGAATGGAAGGGAAATCAGTATCTTCTACAAAGTACAGAGAAATCATAGGATCTTTGCTATATCTTACAGCGAGTCGATCAGATATAGCTTTTGCAGTCAGAGTTTGTGCGAGATATCAGTCAGACCCAACGGAAGCTCACATGGATGCAACTAAGAGGATTCTAAGATATCTCAAAGGCACACAAAATGTAGGCCTATGGTATCCGACTGATGAAATCTTCAAGTTATTAGGTGTCGCAGCCCGATATAGCCAGTGATAGCGTATACCAAGTATCGTACGACTAATAAAAGAAATAGTGAAAGAAATAAAAATACATCTTGTTTTAGCGGAAGCAATTTCAAACTTTACTCATTTTAAAGAAGGATTTCAAGACTAAAATATAATTACTTACTTGGGTAAAACATAAATAAGCAATTGCAGACTTAGCAAGGGTTTGAGAAGTATTTTCCCTTATGGGATATTACAGGCATAAGCAAATTAAATAAGAGTTTCATCAGAGTTATGCAGCGAGATGCGTTACTATATGTGTGAAGAAGACATATAGCAGGGAGTTCAAATTCTTATAGAGTCAAAGCTTATAAAGATAAGTATGAGACATAGGAAAGACACAAGCCAACTGACAATTCCAACAGCCTTCACCCATCCTCGCGCCAAGCCAGACCTGCACATTTAGAAATACATGCAGGGCTGAGTACCAAAAAGCACTCAGTGGACTCATGCCGGAAATAATTGAAATGTTGCTCTTAGAGCTATATGTCAATCTTGCCCTTTTCAATGCATCAACAGGATTTAGCGGAGATTTAAAATACCTGTTCATGTTTTTCTGTCATAAACTCATTTGCATCATCATAATAATATCATTAGTCTGCAGACAATATATATTCACGGTATGTGCCAACTATGAGAACTCATATAACATATATATAAGGTGAAGAGAAGGAGGCCTCCTTCAAATCACCGTGACCGGCCGACTAGAGACGGTTCACGATCACCTCTGCGCACAAAACCTTTACTGTCATATAGATCAGTTAAAGGCCGATATCTTGCATCATGATCATAATCATGTCTTTCATAGAGGCAACATACCACATCTCATTCTCATCAATAATAAATATGGCAACTTGACAATTTTCATAATGCTCATCAATAATGCTTCAACATGCTTCATTTGAACTCATTATCATGGTAGCTAGCCATAATAGAGTTTGAATAAAGCCCACTTGTCTCAGGGATCAATGACGTAACGCTCAGAGTCGTACTAACGCCGGCCGTCACTCGAACCTTTGGTGGCGCACGTGGTTTAGATTGCCATGTGACAAAATAAACTCTAGTTAGAAATTAATCTAACTAATATCTAATACTTATACTTGCATCAATGCTTAATCTCATCTTATAACTTCTCTACTATTTACCCAATTGGACCTCCCAATTTAATTGGATATCTTATCCAATTAAAAGACTCTCAATCCTAGGTAAATAGCATTCATATAAATCACATAGTCATTCATGCTTCAAATTACTCAACTAATCCATAATATATATATGAATTATCTCAATACTCAAGTGACTTAAAAGTCACTCTATGAACTTGAAATCTTTTTCATTGTAAATAATTCTCAAATATTGGAAATAAATATATAAAATTTTCTAGTAGTATTTTCATGACATAACATGGTGTATTTATCCACCAAAACTTTGAAATCCTCAAAACAAATTCAAAGTAGAAATTTTCGGACTCCTACAGTTTTACCATTCTGCTCTGCCTCAACTTTAACGAATAAACTGTTTTAACTCAAAAATCTCCTGGATTCAAGACTTATACCAATGAAAACCTTTTTGAGTCTAGTTTTGTTTAAAAAAAAGTAGAGTAAAAAAATCCAAGTGGTTTAAGAGATATGGGTGTTTTCCCACAGTCTACCAGATTCGGTAGTTTTGCACGAATGGAAGTTAGGATTTTTGAAAAATAGTAAAAGTTGTCCAAAAGGTTTGAAATTTGATTTGCATTGGTATAATACATGTATCTTTCTGTCATAAAAATTTGGGAGGCTGAATGTGTTTGAAAGTCACTGAAAAGTGTGACTCTAGGGACTGCCCTTCTGAATTTCCGGCGGAAATGCGCAGTAAAAGTTTTATATTTTAAAATGGTAATAAGCGAAGTCCAAATGACTTGAAATTTTACCAGCATTCTCAAGACACATATATCTACACACTGTAAGAAAATGTTTGGGCGAGGGAAACCTCGTCGACTCATCAGTCCAGAACGTAAGAAAATTTCTCAAAATGGTTGAAATAACAACATTTACACATATCATCATGGACAGTGACGTAGCCAGGATTTTGTTTCAGGGGGGCCCAATTTGTAATAATTTTAAAATAATATATATATATATATATATATATATAAATTAAAAATAAAATTATTGTTTTATCAATTTATTTTATGTACAATGCATCGTTTAAAATTAATAGCTAGCCATTGCTATATTATAACATATAGTATTTTTTTTACATTTAGTATTCTAAAATTATAATATAAAAACTTCATTGTAATATTTAAAATAAATGGAATCAAAAAAATCTCTTTCAATTTGAGGTACTAAGATTAATCAAAATATGTTCTAATAACTTACATAACAAAATTTAGGATTATTAATAATAATTAATAACTTGATATCTGAAAACAAAAGTAATAATTGGATTCATTCACTAACGCACTACTTCGCATAACTAAAGAAATACTAAATCCTCATTAATAATGTAAATACGAATAACATATATACAAAAAAGAAATGAAAACTAATTCACTAGCATATGGTTTGAGCTAATAACTGATATGAACTAAGATTAATTACATAAATATATTAACTATAATATCTAATATTAAATGGGAATTTTATTAAGGAAAACTATAATATGTAATACATAATAAAATCAAGTTATAATTAAAAAATATTATTAATAAAGAAACTAAAACAAACAATCTATAACATAATTTAAAAAGTAAAATAAACATGGAAAGTAAATTGCAAGGTGATTATAAAAAAAGTTACATTTAAAATTCAAAATTTACTGTTTTCTTTATGATCGTTCATTATAGATAATTGAAAATTCAAATTTACTCTTTCAATTAAAAATAATAACAAACAATATAAAATAACATCCACCTAAATTAAAAAATATTGTGAATTTATGATTGTTTTAAGGAAAAAAAAGAGATTTTTTTTAGAATTAAAAGTACATATATTTAACTAAAAATATAAATATTACTATATATATATTAGTAATTATTTTGAAATTTCCAGTGGGGCCCAGTGCCCCCACTGGACCCCCCTCCCTCCGTCACTGATCATGGATCTACAATTTCACCACCATTCTCATGCATTTTCACACTAAGAACTCATCATTCTTCAATTATCATAACATATAACCCTCTTAAGGGTTTTCAAGAATATCTTCCCTTCTCATGCATCTAACATGTAGAGGTGTATGAGCATATGAGGAGTAGTGGAAAGTTTGAAGGAGTTCATATGCTTTCTTTCACCAACATTTTCGAAAATCATAACAGTAGAGAGAAGGGATTATCATGCTTCAATATGCTTCAATATACATGCTTATACATCATGAAAATATATACATAACATAAGAGGAGGATTGAGGTTGCTACCAACAAGATCAATGGAGGTGGAGTAGAAGATGATGCGTAGTATGCTTGGAGCTTGTGCTTGAAGATTGGAGCACACTTGATGGCTTTAGTGTGAAGGTAGAACACTTTTGGCTTCCTTAACTCTTTCCAAAAATGGTGAAACAAGGAGAGAAGTGTGGTGGAGTGAGGAGTGGAGGGCTGCCGAAAATAAGGGGGGAGAAAGAGAAGAGGAGAGCTTGCTTTGATGAGGTGATGTGATGGTGTGATTTGCTTCATTAATGTGTATCTTGCAATAACTAGGATGATAAATGGTGAGGATGTCATCCTCTTAATGGTGCAGGAGAAGGAGAAGAGAGAACGAGAGAAGAGAGAAGAGAGAGAGCCGAGCATGAGGGAGGGGGGGGAGAGATTGTGCATGTGCATGTGTGATCTCAAAATAAGGGATTGTGTTGGCTAAAACTAGGTTGGCTACTTAGGGGAGTTGTTAATGTGGGCATGTGGGTTTCATTTATGGGAGGAGAAATGAGTAATGAGGGAGAGAAGAGAGAAGAGAGAAGAGAGAGAGCCGAGAGAGGGAGTGAGAGAGGTCGAGAGAGAAAGAGAGAGATCGAGAGAGAGTGAGAGAGAAAGGGAGAGGTATATATATATATATATATATATATGCTTGAATAATTATAACACTTATTTAGTGTGTGGGAATATATACCTCATGAGAATATATATATTCATGTGAGGAAAATTTCTCTCAATTATGATATTACTAATATCATAATAACAATGCGTCAATAAATCATATGTGAATATTCTACCACGTAAAATATTAATATCACATAGACATTTCAACTAAAAATATAGGGCGAAGATAGGTTTCTCGAAAATAAATTTAGAAGACCCGAGAAAATAATATCGCCTCCTAATAAACTCTCAAAATAATTCTTATCTCATTTATTCGCCTACGTGCATAATTCCTCTAGCTACTATTTAAACTCAACTTAAATCGAGCTAGGGCACAAATAGTTTCTCAAAATACGAGGTGTTACATCCTTACCTCCTCAAAAAAATTTCGTCCCGAAATTTGAAATCTCACCTTCGGGAAACAAGTCTGGATATTTTTCCTTTATTTTATCCTCCAATTCCCAAGTTGCTTCCTCTTGCCCGTGATGTCGCCATTGTATTTTGACTAAGGCAATTGACTTATTTCTCAATTGTTGGATCTTTCTATCCAACACAGCTTCGGGTCTTTCTTCATATTTCAGGTCCGGTTCAAGAGATATATCCTCTCGATGAATAACATGCTTCAGGTCAAACACGTATTTTCTCAACTGCGACACGTGAAAGACATTGTGAATATTCGCGAAATTTGGAGGTAACGCGAGTCTATAGGCAACAGGGCCTACTTTTTCCAATATGTCGTATGGGCCTATAAATCTAGCCTTGAGTTTTCCTTTTATACCGAATCGGTGAATCCCTCGAGAAGGGGAAACTCTCAAAAAGACCTTACTTCCCACTTCGAATTGAATCTCTGTGCGTCTAGTGTCGGCATAAGATTTTTGGCGATCTTGAGCTTCTTTAATTCGTTGCCGAATTTGTCTATAAGTTGTGATAATTTCTTCCACTGCGTCAGGGCCTAACACTTTTCTTTCTCCTACTTCATCCCAATAAAGCGGAGATCTACATTTTCTTCCATAGAGGGCTTCACATGGTGCCATGTTAATAGTCGTTTGGAAACTATTATTGTAGGCAAATTCAATCAGGGGTAACACTTGTTCCCATTGAGCTCTTCTATCTAACACTACAGTCCGAATCATATCTTCCAAAACTTGTATAGTTCTTTCGGACTGCTCATCCGTCTGTGGATGAAAAGCTGTGCTAAAATTCAACTTAGTACCCAATTCCCTGTGTAAGCTCATCCAAAAACGTGAGGTGAACTTTGTATCTCTATAGGAGGTAATCGTCATTGGAACTCCGTGCAAACGTACTATCTCACGAATGTATATTTGAGCTAACTTTTCAGATCCATGCGTGATAGGAATCGGTATGAAGTGAGCACTTTTCGTCAATCTATCTATGATCACCCAAACGGCGGTATTCCCTTTATTCGACTTTGGCAAAGCAGTGACAAAGTCCATGGCAATGTGGTCCCATTTCCATTCGGGGATTTCCAACGGCTGTAATTTGCCATAAGGTCGTTGGTGCAACGCCTTCACTTGCTGACAAGCTAAACATCGTTCTACAAATGAAGCTATGTCTCGCTTCATGCCTTCCCACCAAAATCTTGCTTTTAAGTCTTGGTACATCTTCGTACCTCCCGGATGTTCTGCGTAAGGCGTGTTATGAGCCTCGCTCATGATTTCATTTCTTAATTTCTCATCATTGGGTACACAGATTCTTCCCTCAAACATCAATGCATTATCTGCGGCTTCTTGGTATGAATCAAGCTTCTCAGTACGGATTTTCACTCGCAATCTTCCCAATTTCTCATCCTCCCTTTGCATACTAACAATCCTTGATCTTAGATCGGGGATAACACTGAGTGTCGCCATGATCAATGTCGCGGCCGCGGCCGCGCCCGCTAGGGATAGCGAACTCGGGGAAATCGCGACGAGGGGAGGGGATTTAGGAGCGGGATTAGAAAGGGGCATATCTAACCTCTTGATGACTCGACGTTTGTATAAGAAAAGCAAATTAAAATAACAGATATTGACGGAGGTCAAAAGGAGACATACATAATATTAACCCAAACGGGTACTTAAGGAGTTTGAGGACATTGTTAAACCATACATATTGTTTTGATAAATGACATGATATCTGGCAAAATCAGTGTTCGCAGCGGAAAAACAACAACTCGAGTATATGTATGAAGACATATACTCAGCTCTGAAACTCTCGGCCTAGATTGACAAAAGCTCCGCTTGCACACCACATCCCCGATCACAGCTCAACCTGCACATTTAGAAATACATGCAGGGCTAAGTACGGGAGTACTTAGTGGACACTTGCCGAAAAATACATACATGCATAATATTTTATTGTCAAGCCTTTCATCGGTAGTAAGATACGAGGGTTTTCCTTTAAAGACTCGTATTTACTACAAAAATACCATTTCTTTCATAAATAACCCGCGCAGGCATTTTAACATCATTAATCACCATATCAGTAACTCGTGCCGAGAGGTAGGCCTCCCTCTACGGACACTATGATCGGCCAACCCGCTAGATGACTCACGATCACAAGGGTGTACACTAGCCCTGGCAAGATAGCTATCAACTGCTCAGGACCCGAATTCGATTAACATCAGATAGGCAATTAATAACAAAACATAAAGCATTTAGGCGTTGACAATCATTTCAAAACTCATAAGCATAAAGTCTTAACAATTCTAAGATATGGTTTTAGTTTATACGTAAGAAAGCCTCACCTGGTAGTGGTGACTTACGACTAAGCCTTAACTCTTGCGTTCAACCTTGATTGAAAAGAATAACGCAAGGTCTTAGACCGTGGAAAAATCTAACATAAATGAGGATGCGTAATGCAATTATGCATGGCTCATATTCTTTTTGTTAGACTGAGATGATACTAAGGGAAATTCTATCTCCAGTCCTTGCTATTAAGGCAAGTAGACCAACTAGGTTTCGTCTCGTGAGATCTAGTGATTACTATATTGATTCGTTTTCATTAGGGTGTTCTAAACGGCCATTTTAAGAAAAAGAAACTCCCTTTGTGTAAGCAAGGGGAAAAGAAGTATAACGATTCAAACACCCAAAGTTCTTCTCTCTTTCTCTCTCTCTGCGATCTGCTCTGCTCTGGAAGCCAGCTCTGGCTTCTAGGTCAGCTCTGGCTTCTAAAAACAGCTCTGTTCGGACATTTTAGCTCTGCTCGGACATTTCAGCTCTACTCGGCATTTCAGCTCTGCTCGGCATTTCAGCTCTGCTCGGCATTTAAGCTCTGCTCGGCCTTTCAGCTCTGCTCGACCTTTCAGCTCTGCTCAGCATTTCAGCTCTGCTCGGCATCTCAGCTCTGCTCGGCATCTCAGCTCTGCTCGGCATTTCAGCTCTGCTCGGCATCTCAGCTCTGCTCGGCATCTCAGCTCTGCTCGGCATTTAAGCTCTGCTCGGCATTTCAGCTCTGCTCGGCCTTTCAGCTCTGCTCGTGTAATGCCCCGACTTTTTATTAAGGATTATAGACTTTTAATTATTGATTTAAGGATTTCTTATGGTAATTAGGGTTCATCATCCATTAATAAAATACGGACTTATGTGAATTTGATGATTACAAACGTGATAATTTATTTTTATTTTTATTTCAACGGATGATGCACTCAAAATATATTTTGAGTCCATTAAGAGAATGATGGAGCTCAAAGATTTATTTTGAGTTTTCAAATCGAAAAAAAAAATTTTATGTATTTATTTATTTTTACCGAGAAATTTAGGAATGATGAGTTATAAAAATTTTCCATCAATATTTTTCTCAAATTATTTTCCTATGATGTATTTATAAATTGAGAGAGTGCACTAATGTTAGTGCTATTTATTCTAATTTTGATCACAAGAGTTTTATGCTCTAGCATTTTATTAATTGATGATTAGTCTTACATATATTTTTTTTCTTACACATGGGTTATTACTACACCACATTTTTATATTTACTTAATGTAACACCCCATTATCCTCCACTAATATTTTCTTTTCCCTACCATTAATCTTTTTCCCTACCATCACTAATATTTTCTTTTCCCTACCACTAATCTTTTTCCCTACCACTACTCCTACCTCTCCACCACACTACTCCTTTTCCCCCACCACTACATTCTTTCTCCCACTCTCACAACTTTTCTCCCACCATTATCACACTCCATAGAAGCCTTTGAAGCCCCAAGAGAAGTAGCAAAGCAAGGGAGAGTGTGGGAAAACTATAGAGTGAAGGTTGTGCTTCGAGGGTGAGTTTTTCTTTGTTTTTTCTCAACTGAAAATGCTTTATGGCCATGGATTTTTACATATTTGTGTGCTATATAATGTGAGGATATGTTTTATGATTTTGGATGATTATTTTGGTAGAGTTTATTGGGTGAAAAAACCGTGCATGAGGTAAGGCAGCGAATCTGCCATAAGCACACTGCTCGGCAGTGTTTTGCAAGGCGATTCCAGCCATCCAAACGGTTCCCAAATATTCCCAAATTAATTGTGTATCATCTTTCATATGTTTTCTATACTTTGGTAACATTTCAGAAGGTTTGGAGCTCTTATGATTTATTTATGAATTTGTAAACATCACTGCCTATCTGGAATACATTTTTGGTAAACAATCTTTGGGAGGCC
The DNA here is from genome assembly GCF_028751815.1 of Salvia miltiorrhiza. Taxonomy (NCBI): domain Eukaryota; kingdom Viridiplantae; phylum Streptophyta; class Magnoliopsida; order Lamiales; family Lamiaceae; genus Salvia; species Salvia miltiorrhiza. The sequence goes on along the minus strand of NC_080394.1, from coordinate 39,511,377 downwards.
ATAAGTAAAGTTTCAATCGGTGAAAACCTTTGAAACTTGAATATGTCACGCTAGACTCCCGTATCTTTCTTTTGACATCGGTCTCACCATTGTTGAGTAAGGGAAACAGCCGGTATAAATTCTTGAAATCTAGTTCTTATTCCTTGTACCATCCAGTAGATTTTACAAACCTACGACTTTGAGGTGGCAAAGGCCGACTTAAATCTTTGATTCTCAAGCCTATCTTTCTACTGAATATTCACTGACATGTTGGGAACTTACTTGTTCAGTTTTAGAATTTTTGGTGAAGCCTAAAGTGGTTTTTCCGATTTATGTTCTAAATCTGCCAAACTTGAACTCTTTTTGTGCACTGAACTTTAGACAGTCATATCTTCTAAACTATGAATGTTCTTGGAGTAAATCCAACTGTAGAGTGTTATGATCTCTCCCTAGTTTCCAGATTGACCCTTGGGGTTCCCAGTGGAGTTTTGTAAAGGGAGATATGAATTTTTAAAGAAAGCCCACTGACTTGGTTGTAATCTGGAAATCTGAAATTTTCAGATTTTTGCTTGTTAAATACCCATCTTTGAGAGGGCATATCTTGCTCGTTTGAATTTTTTTTCATTCGATTCAAATTGGAGAATGATCCTTGAAATGTCTAGTTTCCAGAATGTCTTTTGGAGCCTCATTTGGAGATCCGAAGCAGATTTGATGTCTGTTGCAAAGCAACCTCTTAAGAGCTCAAGTTGTTGAATTATTTTCTATGTATCAAAGTTTATTTTAAAGGATGTTTCATGAAAGATTTAGTATATGTGCGTAACGAGTTTGGGACTATTTATTTTAAATGAGGTCCGTTCTTTTATTTAAATTATGATGGACTTTTAATGAATATTTTTGGGATTAAACTCTTATTTCTTGATTTATATAAATTATTTTTTTAAGGACTTATAAATATGAATTTCGTAGGCCTACTGACCTACAGTGATCGACGGTTTGTCGATGTCTAATAGCTTTGAAAATTTTATAGCAAGTCCCTACATGAGTCTTGAGTACCCTGGTAAAATTTCAAGCCATTCCAACTTCGTTTGATACTTCTTTAAAATGCAAAACCTAAACTGCACATTACTACCGAGAATTTCAGAGAACAGAGGAAAGAGTCATTCATTTCAGTAGCTTCCTGTGTGATCTAGATTTCCAAATTTTTATGGTATTAACCTTATTGTGTTAGCTAGATATCCACCAAAGTTGAGCCCAGTTTGACAACGTTTACTATTTTTCAAAAATCCAAGTTTTCGATTGTTCAAGACTGCCGAACATGGTAGATCGTGGTAAAAACGTCATATCTCTCAAACCACTAGGAGTTTTCGACTCTACGTTTTTTTTATATGAAACTAGACTCGAAGATCTTTCTTTCGATATGAGTCTCGAGTCCAGGAGATGTCGGAGTCAGAACAGATTAAATTTTGAAGTTGAGTCAGTGTAAAAACAGAGCATGTTTTGATGATGTTTGATTGTGATTCTTATGTGCCTTATGTGTTTGTGTTGCCTATGTGTTTGAATGAGATTAGACGAGGTATGATTGATTTTTGACTGTCTTTAATGTAACGAATTATGGATGCTAGAACCCTAAAACATTAAAAGATACCCTAGGCACGTAGAATTAGACTTTGTCTTATGACAATTTCTTCACGAACTTATCGACTCTTCATCAATGAAGGTCCGGGCGACAGAAAGTGAAGCCGAAGAAGAAACGACTCCACGCCAGCTTTAAGAACAATTGAGGTGGGCATTACTTTTACTATACGTATATAGAGATCCCCTGCGTGTCGTAGGCCTCTTATACGAATATATGCATGAGATGATTTTAACTGTTAATTTCAGTTTATTATTATGCCCAAATGATAAATGACTCTTATGAAATGAAAATAAAATGTTCATGAAATGAAATGAAATGAAATGTTTATGAAATGATTGACTGCCAAAAATGTTTATGTTTTTTTATATGTATTCTATCTGTGTTGGTTCGCCAACTTTAAAGGAAATCCAATTGGGATCCTATGCTAGACAAAGGTCGCTAGCTAGGGTTAACGTGTACACTCATGGAGACCGCGAGTCGCTTGCGACCGGTCTTGGCGTCCGTGGTAAGGAGGCCTCCTTCCCGGCGCGTGACAGAAAGGACAGATATGGATCATATAGACTGAAAATGGGATGCGCATCCACCTTTATGAAAATGAATGAAATGTTTTAGTAAGCGCAGGTCATTCAAGAAAACCCCTGTGTGTTACTGTTGGCAGTTCAATTTATATATGTATGCATGTTGTATTTTCGGCTTATGTCACTGAGTATTTTTATACTCAGCCCTGCATGTATTTCTAAATGTGCAGGTTGAGCAGGCGATGGAATGGATCGGTGTTGAGCGGATTTCCCTTTTGATGTTTATGTAATGAAACCTTGAGTATGCATCTCCATATGCATAACTCACACGTTTTTTCGCTGCAAACACTCTGACTTATTTATCATTTCTACTTGAACTTATTACTACTTCATTTTAATTAACTTTCAGTTGGGGTCTAGTCGTTATGGCAGACTCATTTGTGAATTACCCAAGTGGTTATATATATATACCACTAGTTTGTTATTAATGTTGGTTACTTAGTAAATCCCCTTTAATTTCCGTTTCTTATTGTTCACCCCAAGTCATAACCCCGGTTAACCCGTCATTGGGATAGTGGGCTGTGACAGAGTGGTATCAGAGCAGTTCGTTTGCTCTGGCACTAGAAACCTTATTCTAAAAAGCCAAGTCTAGTTTGATTCACTAGACATACGTGGGTTAATACGACACCGCTCAACACTCCATTGCATCGTGCTCAATCAAGGAAAAAGGTAACTGCAGTTACAACGTTTTAAAGATGTTATTGTTCTAAACTGTTTCATGAAGATGTTTATGTAAAGAGCATGCTATGATGAAATGTTGAATGTTTTGCCTTTCATGGCATATCATTGCAGTTATGATGATATAATAAGAAGAATGATAGAGAATTGACACATGCTTTCCCCAGAAAACATAGATTGCTATAAGTTGCATGATCACGATTCTAAAAGAACATAGACTGCTGGATTAGTAGGATATCTCTACAATCTAGATTCTTGAAGTGATGATTTAGAAGAATGATAGAGAACTTAGAGCATTTCAGCTTCCACAAGAAAACAATGGTTCTTTTGAATTACAAAGAGGAATGAAAAGACATGTACGCGTTGAAGGAAAAGCACGGAATGATGATACAAGATGAATTCAAGGCAAACATTGCATCAAGGGTTTAAGCATAAGTCTCTACGTTCGAATGTTTACACACGATGGAACATCGAATCGACTTATGTTACACGATAGATTATAAAAAGGGCGTGATTTGATTGTCTGCGGGTTATATATATATATATATTTGTGACATACATGGGAAATGGGATCCGAGTCCACTAGAATAGAAGACCTTAAAATAAGTTTAGTTGTCTTAATGAAACTTATGTTTTGTTATGCATAGTATGTTCATAACCTTGTACATTTAAGAGTTTTACGTCTACTTACGTATAAGAAGACTCACACTTTCCCTTATCTATTAAAGAGGGTTACGTCCAGGCATATTCCGATAGTTAGGAAAGCTCCGCGTTTGACCCAGCAGAGACTACCCGGGCATATCGGGATTTTAGTATAGCTTTTGACGACGACATAAGAATTGTTATAGCTCAGTATACACGCCTTTGGACTGTTGCCCATGTCTTTGGGTCTACAAGTTATATAAGAAAATATGGTTCGACTGTCTGTATGTAGACCTTGGGGAATAAGAGTCTAGTTCAATAGGACTAGAACCTTAAGTTTGAGCTTTAAGCTGCCACTACGAACTCAAGTTTCGTTATGTATAGTATGTCCACGACTTCTCAAGTTCGGGACAATGTTTCCCGTGTGACTGGGAAGTGATGATGTTGGACCTGGCCAGTCCACATGATCCAAATCTCAGTAGACGTCTTTTGGGTTGAAAACTTATATGTTTCAACTTTCGGTTGAAAAGCCAGACGGGTTCTTACTCGAGGTCATTTTGTTCGACCTTGTAGTTAATCATTTCATACCCTCTGGTCATTCTTTTGAATCTCTTGAACAATTTCTACAACACCTTGCTTTGATGTTGTGTTGATTTTGAGCCTTGCAACTCGTGAGTTGTCATAGTAGATTCCCTTTATCGATAAGACTAAGAAGTATTAGTCTACTGACCTAGTATACCACCCAAACTATGGCTTTGTATAGTTGTCTCTCATTGTGTTTAAATTAGTTGAGATTAGTCTTTGTCCTATGAATATTATCGACTACTCATTATGATAGAAATTCAGAATCCAAATTGAGACCGTAATATAGAGTTTGCGTACATGAACGACTTTCTGTGTTGCATTCCAATTGACTGAATTTGCAGATTTTGGTTGAAGGCCAAAAGAAAAGCGATGACTCAAGAAGAGCTGTCAGACTTGTCTTAGAAGATTTTCAGACGGGGGTATATGACAATTATATTTCTAATAGCCGTTATAAGAGGAAAGGAAAAGAAGTGTTTAATCCAAAGCAAAACAAGATGGGATATGACCAAGTATGACCATATTTTCTGCAGCATGTCCGTTAGGCCCCACAGTAGGTGGACATAGAAGAAAAGATGATAGACAAGTTTCACTCCGGCCTAAGGTACTCGACAATTATACTGAGTTTATGAACTCTGAATTGTTCAGCCAAGCTCTGGACGCCGAGGTAGTAGGCCCGAGATTTGCTCGACCCAAACTCAACTCAGGAAGCAAATGATCAAGGACGAAGGCAAGACTACTATGATAGTCGAAATGGCAAGAGGCCTTGGTAGGAAACATAGTGCCCAAAGGCAAGGACAAGGACATCAAACAAACATAGGACCTGCTAAGGATAAGTAGGGCCAGCCTGGGGTACCTCCATGGCCGAAGTTTTCCAAGTCATATTATGATATATGTTTGGATGATAGTAATACATGTTTTAAATATGGTCAGAAGGGCCATTTTGCTAAAGATTTCCAAGAGAGGCCACAAGGAGGGATGTGAAGATCGAATCAACCGGGTCAAGCACAACCATTTAGGGTCATTCTAGGCCAACAACTACTATATCCACCACAACCCCCTTAAGTTAGAACCTATGCCCCGCACAAGAATAAATAAGGAAGCAAACAAGGAAACCTAATAAGTATGGGCACGCTACTCAACACACCTGTTATACTTCTGTTCGATACGGGTGCCTCGCATTCTTTCTCTGCAAGTGCATGTGCAAATACCCTAAAACTCATACCTGAAAAGGGCTAATCTGGACATGAGAAATTCTTTACCCATAGGAGGGGCGACGATAGAAACACATGCTTACTCAAACCAAGAGGTAAACATAGGATCATTTAAGGTCATAGTAAACAACTTGCAGTTTATACAATATAGGACATTGATGTAATCCTAGGGATTGACTGGTTAGCTAAGAACTACGCCATAGTTTTATGCAAGGAGCGGAAGATTGCTTTTAACTTTTCGGGGATGGATGCTTTGAGATAAACCTGGGGAACAGGATACCAATTATTTCAGCCTTACAAGCGAGGAAGATGATGAACAAGATAGACTGCCAAGCTTTCCTGGTATACCTGATCGGAGGAGTTGAGACCAAAGGGATAATTGAAGACGTAGAGATTGTACGGGAATTCTGAGATATTTTTCAGAAAATTTACCAGGGCTGCCACTCGATAGACAAGTAGAATTTACCATCGATTTTGAACCAGGATCAGCACCGGTATCCAAGGCACCTTATAGGATGGCTCCAAGGGAATTGGAGGAGCTAAAGATCCAATTACAGGAATTATTGGACCTAGGTTTTATCAAACCTAGTGTATCCCATGGAAAGCGCCTGTGTTATTTGTCAAGAAGAAGGAAGGCACCTTGAGGATTATTTATTCGACCAACTCAAAGGCGTGAGTGTAATCTTTAAGATCGATTTGAAGTTTGGGTATCATCAGTTAAAAGTTAGACATGAAGATATACCCAAAACGGCTTTCCGAATAAGATATGATCACTACGAATTCGTAGTTGTGCCGTTCGGATTAATAAACGCGCCAGTGGTGTTCATGGACCTCATGAACAGAGCATTCTATCCTTACTTGGATAAGTCCATCTTGGTATTCAAAGACGATATCCTTATCTACTCCAAGATTAAGAATAATATAAGAAACATTGAGAATCGCGTTGCAAACACTAAGGGGTGAATGTCTTTATATCAAATTCACTAAATGTGAGATTTGGCTTAAGGTCAGAAGGTATCAAGGTTGAAGCAGTACAAGGATGGAGGTCACCAACAACTCCAAATGAGATAAGAAGTTTCTTAGGATTAGCTGGCTACTATCGAAGATTCATTGAAGGATTTTCAAAAATAGCAAGACCAATGACGCAGTTACTTGGGAAAGGAATCAAGAATACTTGGACTGATGAGTGCGAGAGAAGTTTTCAGCAGCTCAAGGACATGTTAACTACTGCACCAGTGCTAGCAGTTCCAGAACCAGACAGGGAATATGTGATCTACACGGATGCGTCGAAAAATGGACTAGGTTGTGTGTTAATGCAAGAGGGAAAGGTGATAGCATATGCATCGCGACAACTTAGACCACATGAACTGAATTATCCAACCCATGATTTAGAATTAGCTGCAGTGGTGCATGCACTGAAAATATGGAGACATCACCTATACGGAGTTAGGTGTGAGATATTCACCGATCATAAAAGCTTGAAATATTTTTTTTCAAGCAAAGGGATCTGAACATGAGACAAAGAATATGGCTCGAACTAGTAAAGGATTATGATTGTGGTATTAACTACCACCCAGGCAAGGCCAATGTAGTAGCCGATGCATTGAGTCCTAAAGTCTCGTCTAAGTTAGGATACTTTCTCACGAGGGAAGATGAACTCATTAAAAACTTTGACAAGATGAGGATAGAAGTGATTAAACCACCTAATACAATAGCGAGTGTTATTGCGACAATACCCAGTTTGAGAAAAATGGTGGTAGAAGCAAAAAGGAAGGACGAAAAGATGGAGAAGCTACGAGGAAGAATAAGGATAAGAAGTTTCAAGAATTACAACGACGAATCAGATAATACTATCTTCTTTGAAGGGAAGATATGCATGTCCATGACAATGAACTTAAGAATAAGATAAAGCCATGGCACCCATATACTGTCACCAGGAAGTACTAAGATGTATTAAGATCTAGAAAAATTCTAGTTAGGAGGAATGAAACGAGATGTAACCTAATTTGTTGAAATATGTCTTGCGTGCTAGCAAGTGAAGGTTTTACAACATATCACATTGTTACATTGAGTCTTCGAGCTCATAAAGTCAAGCTTAATGTCGTGTTTGGGACAAACTGAGCCCTTAACGAACCAATGAATTTCGTTGTCGAGATGGATTTTTTTCGAATCCATCATACTTAAGCAAAGGTTGTCACGAAAGGGGGCAGTCAATGCCCACATGACTCGAGATTCCTTCGATGAATGAATAAAAGTTTATAACGGCGTTTTAGGCTGACTGCCTACATGCTCGAAATGGTTGGTCTCCTTACAAACTGTTTAAGTTGCCTTAAGAATGCTCTAGAGATATTAGTCATTATAGTTCCGCTTAAACGACATAGAAATTATTAATAAGGTATGTTGAGGACGACCGAGCTAAACCGGGGTGAAAGCTGAGAACATGTTTTTGCCACTCATTGTGAGACATATAATACCAGTTATCAATCGACTATCGATAGATTGGCAAATGAGGCGTTATACCTGAGGAAATATAGATCACCACTTTGTTGGGATGAAATGGCGAGATGATTGAGATCGTCCGTCAAATCAGAAAAAGGAATCAAGGAGGCCCAGGATAGACAGAAGTCATATGCTGACAAGCGCCGAAAGGACCTATAGTTTGAGGATGTAAAGAAAATTTTTCTGAAGGTTTCTCCATCAAGAGGAATCGTTAGATTCGGTGTAAAGGGTAAACCTAAACCCCGTTTTATAGGCTCATACGAGATTGTAGAAAGGATAGACCCAATAACTTACTGGTTGGCGTTAGCGCTAAGCTTTGAGAATGTGCGTAATATATCCCATGTGTCGCAAATAGAGAAGTATGTTTATGATTCAAAGCATATGATCCATAAGAACAACATTATTATTAGTCAATATTTGAGTTACGAAGGAAGATCCAAATCTATCTTAGATCGGGAAGTTCAGGTACTAAGGACTAAGTCAATACCGATAGTAAGGGACCTATGAATATATCATGGTCAATAATAGACTACCGTCTAACAGGAAAGTGAAGTACTCAGAGTTATTTTCTGAGGTACAAATTTCGGGACGAAATTTATGTTAAGGGGGATAGTATGTAATGCCCCGACTTTTTATTAAGGATTATAGACTTTTAATTATTGATTTAAGGATTTCTTATGGTAATTAGGGTTCATCATCCATTAATAAAATACGGACTTATGTGAATTTGATGATTACAAACGTGATAATTTATTTTTATTTTTATTTCAACGGATGATGCACTCAAAATATATTTTGAGTCCATTAAGAGAATGATGGAGCTCAAAGATTTATTTTGAGTTTTCAAATCGAAAAAAAAATTTTTATGTATTTATTTATTTTTACCGAGAAATTTAGGAATGATGAGTTATAAAAATTTTCCATCAATATTTTTCTCAAATTATTTTCCTATGATGTATTTATAAATTGAGAGAGTGCACTAATGTTAGTGCTATTTATTCTAATTTTGATCACAAGAGTTTTATGCTCTAGCATTTTATTAATTGATGATTAGTCTTACATATATTTTTTTTCTTACACATGGGTTATTACTACACCACATTTTTATATTTACTTAATGTAACACCCCATTATCCTCCACTAATATTTTCTTTTCCCTACCATTAATCTTTTTCCCTACCATCACTAATATTTTCTTTTCCCTACCACTAATCTTTTTCCCTACCACTACTCCTACCTCTCCACCACACTACTCCTTTTCCCCCACCACTACATTCTTTCTCCCACTCTCACAACTTTTCTCCCACCATTATCACACTCCATAGAAGCCTTTGAAGCCCCAAGAGAAGTAGCAAAGCAAGGGAGAGTGTGGGAAAACTATAGAGTGAAGGTTGTGCTTCGAGGGTGAGTTTTTCTTTGTTTTTTCTCAACTGAAAATGCTTTATGGCCATGGATTTTTACATATTTGTGTGCTATATAATGTGAGGATATGTTTTATGATTTTGGATGATTATTTTGGTAGAGTTTATTGGGTGAAAAACCGTGCATGAGGTAAGGCAGCGAATCTGCCATAAGCACACTGCTCGGCAGTGTTTTGCAAGGCGATTCCAGCCATCCAAACGGTTCCCAAATATTCCCAAATTAATTGTGTATCATCTTTCATATGTTTTCTATACTTTGGTAACATTTCAGAAGGTTTGGAGCTCTTATGATTTATTTATGAATTTGTAAACATCACTGCCTATCTGGAATACATTTTTGGTAAACAATCTTTGGGAGGCCATAAGTAAAGTTTCAATCGGTGAAAACCTTTGAAACTTGAATATGTCACGCTAGACTCCCGTATCTTTCTTTTGACATCGGTCTCACCATTGTTGAGTAAGGGAAACAACCGGTATAAATTCTTGAAATCTAGTTCTTATTCCTTGTACCATCCAGTAGATTTTACAAACCTACGACTTTGAGGTGGCAAAGGCCGACTTAAATCTTTGATTCTCAAGCCTATCTTTCTACTGAATATTCACTGACATGTTGGGAACTTACTTGTTCAGTTTTAGAATTTTTGGTGAAGCCTAAAGTGGTTTTTCCGATTTATGTTCTAAATCTGCCAAACTTGAACTCTTTTTGTGCACTGAACTTTAGACAGTCATATCTTCTAAACTATGAATGTTCTTGGAGTAAATCCAACTGTAGAGTGTTATGATCTCTCCCTAGTTTCCAGATTGACCCTTGGGGTTCCCAGTGGAGTTTTGTAAAGGGAGATATGAATTTTTAAAGAAAGCCCACTGACTTGGTTGTAATCTGGAAATCTGAAATTTTCAGATTTTTGCTTGTTAAATACCCATCTTTGAGAGGGCATATCTTGCTCGTTTGAATTTTTTTTCATTCGATTCAAATTGGAGAATGATCCTTGAAATGTCTAGTTTCCAGAATGTCTTTTGGAGCCTCATTTGGAGATCCGAAGCAGATTTGATGTCTGTTGCAAAGCAACCTCTTAAGAGCTCAAGTTGTTGAATTATTTTCTATGTATCAAAGTTTATTTTAAAGGATGTTTCATGAAAGATTTAGTATATGTGCGTAACGAGTTTGGGACTATTTATTTTAAATGAGGTCCGTTCTTTTATTTAAATTATGATGGACTTTTAATGAATATTTTTGGGATTAAACTCTTATTTCTTGATTTATATAAATTATTTTTTTAAGGACTTATAAATATGAATTTCGTAGGCCTACTGACCTACAGTGATCGACGGTTTGTCGATGTCTAATAGCTTTGAAAATTTTATAGCAAGTCCCTACATGAGTCTTGAGTACCCTGGTAAAATTTCAAGCCATTCCAACTTCGTTTGATACTTCTTTAAAATGCAAAACCTAAACTGCACATTACTACCGAGAATTTCAGAGAACAGAGGAAAGAGTCATTCATTTCAGTAGCTTCCTGTGTGATCTAGATTTCCAAATTTTTATGGTATTAACCTTATTGTGTTAGCTAGATATCCACCAAAGTTGAGCCCAGTTTGACAACGTTTACTATTTTTCAAAAATCCAAGTTTTCGATTGTTCAAGACTGCCGAACATGGTAGATCGTGGTAAAAACGTCATATCTCTCAAACCACTAGGAGTTTTCGACTCTACGTTTTTTTTATATGAAACTAGACTCGAAGATCTTTCTTTCGATATGAGTCTCGAGTCCAGGAGATGTCGGAGTCAGAACAGATTAAATTTTGAAGTTGAGTCAGTGTAAAAACAGAGCATGTTTTGATGATGTTTGATTGTGATTCTTATGTGCCTTATGTGTTTGTGTTGCCTATGTGTTTGAATGAGATTAGACGAGGTATGATTGATTTTTGACTGTCTTTAATGTAACGAATTATGGATGCTAGAACCCTAAAACATTAAAAGATACCCTAGGCACGTAGAATTAGACTTTGTCTTATGACAATTTCTTCACGAACTTATCGACTCTTCATCAATGAAGGTCCGGGCGACAGAAAGTGAAGCCGAAGAAGAAACGACTCCACGCCAGCTTTAAGAACAATTGAGGTGGGCATTACTTTTACTATACGTATATAGAGATCCCCTGCGTGTCGTAGGCCTCTTATACGAATATATGCATGAGATGATTTTAACTGTTAATTTCAGTTTATTATTATGCCCAAATGATAAATGACTCTTATGAAATGAAAATAAAATGTTCATGAAATGAAATGAAATGAAATGTTTATGAAATGATTGACTGCCAAAAATGTTTATGTTTTTTTATATGTATTCTATCTGTGTTGGTTCGCCAACTTTAAAGGAAATCCAATTGGGATCCTATGCTAGACAAAGGTCGCTAGCTAGGGTTAACGTGTACACTCATGGAGACCGCGAGTCGCTTGCGACCGGTCTTGGCGTCCGTGGTAAGGAGGCCTCCTTCCCGGCGCGTGACAGAAAGGACAGATATGGATCATATAGACTGAAAATGGGATGCGCATCCACCTTTATGAAAATGAATGAAATGTTTTAGTAAGCGCAGGTCATTCAAGAAAACCCCTGTGTGTTACTGTTGGCAGTTCAATTTATATATGTATGCATGTTGTATTTTCGGCTTATGTCACTGAGTATTTTTATACTCAGCCCTGCATGTATTTCTAAATGTGCAGGTTGAGCAGGCGATGGAATGGATCGGTGTTGAGCGGATTTCCCTTTTGATGTTTATGTAATGAAACCTTGAGTATGCATCTCCATATGCATAACTCACACGTTTTTTCGCTGCAAACACTCTGACTTATTTATCATTTCTACTTGAACTTATTACTACTTCATTTTAATTAACTTTCAGTTGGGGTCTAGTCGTTATGGCAGACTCATTTGTGAATTACCCAAGTGGTTATATATATATACCACTAGTTTGTTATTAATGTTGGTTACTTAGTAAATCCCCTTTAATTTCCGTTTCTTATTGTTCACCCCAAGTCATAACCCCGGTTAACCCGTCATTGGGATAGTGGGCTGTGACAGCTCGGCCTTTCAGCTCTGCTCGGCCTTTCAGCTCTGCTCGGCTATTCAGCTCTGCTCGGCCTTTCAGCTCTGCTCAGCCTTTCAGCTCTGCTCGGCCTTTCAGCTCAGCTCGGCCTTTCAGCTCTGCTCGGCCCTTCAGCTCAGCTCGGCCTTTCAGCTCTGCTCGGCCGTTTAGCTCAGCTCGGCCGTTCAGCTCAGCTCGGCCTTTCAGCTCTGCTCGGTCCTTCAGCTCAGCTCGGCCTTTTAGCTCTGCTCGGCCTTTCAGCTCAGCTCGGCCTTTCAGCTCAGCTCGGCCTTTCAGCTCTGCTCGGTCTTTCAGCTCTGCTCGGCCCTTCAGCTCTGCTCTAGAATTTCCAGCTCTGCTCTGGAATTTCCATCTCTGCTCTGGCAATTCCAGCTCTGCTCTGGAATTTCCAGCTCTGCTCTGGCAATTCCAGCTCTGCTCTGGCCATTCCAGCTCTGTTCTGGCATTTCTGGGCAGAACGATGGGGATTTCCAGTTTCCAAAACTAGTGTTCTTCGTCCTTTCTTCCCTCGATTCTCACTCGTACGTCGGCCCTAATCTATTCCTATGTGAGCATGCTGTGCTTGTTCAAGTTCATCGACGTTTAAAGCCTAAAGTTCTCGTCGTTTAACCAAGGTTTCAAGCCGTGGGTTCTACCGGAAAAGTGACTTAACATGCTTCTATGAGCGTGTGTTTCATGCTGAAAAGAGTAGTAACAGAGGTCGAGAGTTACCTGTTGTCGCGCGTTTTGGTCAGACAAGCACGATGGTTCCTCGCTTCTTCGATCGTCGAGGTTCAAACTTGTATGTGGGCAGCGCTGACCTTCGCTCTACTCGTCTCCGTGCACGGCGTCGTGAGGGATGAATTTCTTGCTGTTGCTGCTGAAAGCTTGAGTGCTGAAATGAGGAAGGGTGCTCAAGGGTCGAAGGGGGGTTTAAATAGGAGCTCGGTTGATGCACTTGAGTGCCTAGGGGAGAGCTTCGGCTGTAGCTCTGCACAGCGTGGAAGAGGGGTGCAGCAGGCGTGCTGAGCTCTGCTGTGGTGTTGCGTGGGGAGGGCTGCTGCTGCTCTGCCGGCGTGGAGATGGAGTGTGGCCTTTCGGCTGCTCGTCCAATGGAGGCTGCTGCCGTGGCTGCTCTGGTCTGGCGTGGAGTGTGGCGTGGCGTGGGAGAGGGGTGCAGCAGGCGGCCCTTCGGCTGCCCAGCTAATGGGCAGGGCTGCCGCTGCCTTGGCCATAGAGAAGGGGTTGCTTTCGCAGCACTCCTTGCTCACTCCTTTATCCTTCTTTTGATAAAGTAGTAGGTAGATTGAAAAAGGTGATAGGGTAGCTAGGCGTGTGATGTGATCTAATAAAAGATCTAAATAAAATCCTTCAGTGTCGGTCACTCTCAGTATTAAAAATACTGGTTTCGTGCTTGCTAACATCGATAAAGCTAAATTAAATCTGTAGATTCTATCCGTTCGTCATTCTAATACTTAAATTAAATCCGTGGATTTAATTATCCTCAAAGTCGGAATTAATTCACGACTTGATAAATCATGCGAAGATAAACTTCATCTTGATAAATAACACAACTTAGCTAAGTTGGTTATAACCTTGAATAATAAAAAAAATTCATCGACTCAAGAATTCTCATCGCGGTCTTAAACACGCAAAGATAAATAAAGCTTACTGTTAGCTAAGTGACTTTGTCACCAAGATTCAAAAATTCAGAAACATAATAGAAAATATAAAACTTTAATTACTGGCAGATAGGTAAATAAACACACAATACTGTAATTAAAATACTGATAAAAGAGCGGGTTACTACAATCAAATCTGTGGTTTGCGGCGGAAATACCACTTCCAACCTTAACCTTTCGAATTCCCTGACCAAGTCATTTTCCTTAGTTAGGATACACCCTAACTGGGCTCGTTCCATTTTGCTCAAGGCATCTGCCACTACGTTGGCTTTGCCTGGATGATAATTGATTCCACAATCGTAGTCCTTGACCAATTCTAGCCATCTTCTTTGTCTCATATTCAGATCCTTCTGTTCAAAGAAATATTTGAGACTCTTATGGTCGGTGTAAATTTCACACCTTACTCCATAAAGGTGGTGTCTCCAGATTTTCAATGCGTGTACTACTGCTGCTAGCTCTAGGTCATGTGTCGGGTAATTTGCTTCGTGTGGCCTAAGCTGTCGCGAGGCGTAAGCTATTACCTTTCCCTCTTGCATCAGTACACAACCTAGTCCTTTCTTTGATGCGTCCGTATAGATAGTGTATTCCTTGTTTGCTTCTGGAACGGCTAGTACTGGGGCAGTGGTCAACCTCTTCTTCAATTCTTGAAAGTTTTGTTCGCATTCGTCTGTCCACAAGAATTTGACTTCTTTCTTGAGCAGATGAGTTATAGGCTTGGCTATTTTGGAGAAATCTTGTATAAAACGACGATAGTAGCCTGCTAATCCTAGGAAGCTACGAATCTCGTGAGGTGTCGTTGGTGATCTCCATTCTTGCACTGCTTGAACCTTGGCAGGGTCCACTTTGATTCCTGCAGCTGAAATGACATGGCCTAAGAAATTGACTTCTCGTAGCCAAAACTCACATTTGCTATACTTAGCATAAAGCTTTTCAGCTCTTAGCTTCTCTAGCACCGTTCTAAGGTGCTCTTCATGATCCTTCTAATTCTTCGAGTAAATCAAGATGTCGTCTATGAATACCAACACGAATTGATCCAAATATTCGTGAAACACTCAATTTATGAGATCCATGAATACGGCGGGGGCATTTGTTAATCCAAAAGGCATCTCTATGAACTCATAGTGTCCGTATCTCGTGCGGAATGTTGTCTTTGGAATATCCTCAGGTCGTATCCTCAATTGGTGATACCCTGTCCTTAAATCTATCTTTGAGAAAGCGCGTGCTCCTCGAAGTTGATCAAACAAATCGTCTATACGTGGCAAAGGATACTTGTTCTTTAGGGTCACCTTGTTCAATTCCCGATAATCGATGCATAATCTTAAACTTCCATCTTTCTTTTTGACAAACAGGACCGGTGCTCCCCAAGGCGAAGCACTGGGTCGAATGAATCCCATATCCAACAACTCTTGTAGTTGCAACTTCAGTTCTTGCAATTCTGATGGTGCCATCCTATATGGTGCTTTGGATATTGGTGCTGCTCCAGGTTCCAAATCGATTGTGAATTTCAATTGTCTGTTCGGGGGTAGACCTAGTAGAACATCAGGGAAAACGTCTTGATACTCCCGCACTATAAGGATGATAGGTGCTTTTAGTATCTTGTTCGCTTGCACTGCAGAGATGATAGGTGTTTTCTTCCATTTTCTATTGATGGCATAAAAACATGTAGGTTCCTCGCCTGGTGGCTGGAATGATATCCGTCTCTGCTCGCATTGTATCACCGCATGGTGTTCTGCTAACCAGTCCATTCCCAAAATGATGTCTGTGGTCCACATGCGCATCAGTCTCAACGTCTTAGCCTTAAGCTTAAGAGGTCCTAATTCGAATTCCAAGTTAGGACATACATGTGTAACGGTGGTGATCTTCCCTAAGGGAGTGGCTACCCTTAAGTGTAGCTGGGCTGGTTCTACATTCAGCTCTAACGTATCCACACAGGTATATGAGATGAAAGAATGCGATGCTCCCGTATCAAAGAGAATGACAATGGGTACACCTTTCAGTTCCCCAATACCTGTCAAGTTTCCTTGGTTCTTATCCTGATTCTTCTGATTGATAGCATACATCCTTTGATGTTGTGGTGGTCTACCTGCTTGCGGTGCAGGTAGCTGCTTATGAGGCTGATTTGGGCGGCGAAAAGGTTGTTGCTGTAGTGGTTGAGGTAGAGGAAGAATTCCTTCCATTGCCCTGAGCTGTGAGGTTGGAAACTGATTGGGTCTTCCTCCACTCATCCCTTGCTGTCGGTTGGGGCACTGGCTCGAGTAATGCCCTGGTTTTCCACAAGTGAAACAATTTGGGTTTCCAGCTCTGCACACTCCTGTGTGTAACTTGTTGCACTTAGGACAAGGGGGTATCCCTTGGTGTCCGGGGTGTGATGTCGCTGGTCCACCATAAAATGATTTATCACTTTTCACGAATGGAGGCTGGACATTCTGACCTTGCCATGGCTTTTTACCCTCATTTCCACGATTTTCTCATTTGCGTTTTCCTTTCTGTCCTTGGTTAGAGTAGGGAGTGTTTGATACTTGCATATATTGGGTTGATGGAGGCACTGGTACATGTGCCGCTTTCTCTGGCTGCATTGCTAGCTCCATATCTAGAGCTCTGTTCAAGGCCTCGGCGTAGGAAAGTGTCGTTTGACTAGCCAATACAACTCTTATCTCTTGTCACAGTCCGGCGCAAAACAACTCGGACATCTTCTCATCCGTTTCCACTCTATACGGTGTATAGCGGGCCAGATCGCAGAATAGTCGATCGTACTCCACTACAATTCTATTTCCTTGCTTTAAGGTGGTAAACTCCATTTCCTTCTTTTTCCTATAGCTTCTGGGTATGAACTTCTCACACAGAGCAGTCTTAAAAAGATCCCAAGTGATTTCATCTAACTGCTCCGGGGCCATAGTTTTCTGCTTTGCTTCCCACCAATAGTCGGCGGTTCCTTTCAGCTGGTAAGACACGCACATAAGACGTTCTGCGTCGTTGCATCTCAAAAATCGAAAGATTCGTTCCATAGCACGAATCTATTCTTCCGTTTCAGCAGGGTCTCCCGTGCCTGCGAAAGTCGGTGGGTTCTGTCTTAAGAAAAGTTCTTCCACTCTCCTATCTTGAGGTGGAGGCGGCGGCGTAGGTTCTCTGGGTTCTTCCTCATTCTCGGGTATATTTCTGTTCACTCTTCGTGGAGGCATTATGACAATCTACAAGTTTGGGTCAAAAGATAAGTTCCTCTATGTGACAAGGCTTCTCATACTCTAGTCTCATAGCCGAGTAATTCACAACATATCATGCATCATATATATATGTATATATGTATATATATACTCACATTATCACATAGAGTATACTCAATGCATCAAAGTACTCTGTT
This sequence comes from Salvia miltiorrhiza, assembly GCF_028751815.1. NCBI lineage: Eukaryota > Viridiplantae > Streptophyta > Magnoliopsida > Lamiales > Lamiaceae > Salvia > Salvia miltiorrhiza. The sequence continues at coordinate 39,494,022 of NC_080394.1, read as the reverse complement.
TTCAATCAATGTATACAACTTGACAATTACTACATAACAATGCATCAAAACAAGTAATCACTTTTCTTATTTAGTCAAAAATGGCCACTTTGGCCCATCATGTATATACCGTGAAAATTGCCTCAACGAGGTCTTCTTTTGTACAAAATGTATACTATGATCTATAAACTGCTATAGGTCAGTACAAAGTACTACTCTGCTAAAGACCTAGCTACTGCATCAATACTGCGTCTATGTACAAGCAGCCCTACAACTGGGTACAGATACTATCCGTTACCCGTGTACTATAGGGGCCTAACAAAATAAGTACAAGCCCTGGTCTGGGATGGAACTATCCATTACCAGCCAAATCTATGGGCTATCTAAACAAAGCTACTATATATATACATCTCTACTCAATACCATCATATCAAAACCATATCCACCCATGACCTCTGCCATCATCCCGGCTACCATCGTCACTCCCATCCTCCGTAGCATCATCACCGTCATCCGCTCGAGCGTCGCCCAATCGAGGCACATACGGCACACCGTCCTCACTGTCAGAGTCGGCACGGTGGAACGGGTCAAAGGCGGCTCTCTCTCGAATCGGATCTCCTCGAGGGACGTCCGTCTCGAAGGCCAGGCCCATGCTAGGAAGATCTAAGGGCTGTGAGGTGAGAGTCCCAACAACCGGGACTGATCCTGTGTCGTCCTCCGTGTCTCTAGCTATCCCCTGGGGTCGTGAAGGCCCTGGTGCGAATGGATCAACATCAGCCATAACAATCTCACCCTCTCCAATAGTAGGGAGGGGAGGAACAGGGAGGGTCTCACGGATGGGGCTCATCAGCTGGTCGGTAGTATCGATGGCCTCAGTGGTGTCGATGGTCATGGGGGTAACAAAGGATAAATATCCAAAAGTCGGGGAGTACATCCCGGGAGAATACATGGGGTAGTGGGGATCCAAGATATCAATAGGAGAAATCTCCTCCTCGGGCAGAGTGCCCTGAGGAAGTGAAGGAAGAGGGTCGTCAAAACTTTGAAATCCTCAAAACAAATTCAAAGTAGAAATTTTCGGAATCCTACAGTTTTACCATTCTGCTCTGCCTCAACTTTAACGAATAAACTGTTTTAACTCAGAAATCTCCTGGATTCAAGACTTATACCGATGAAAATCGTTTTGAGTCTAGTTTTGTTTAAAAAAAAGTAGAGTGAAAAACTCCAAGTGGTTTAAGAGATATGGGTGTTTTCCCACAGTCTACCAGATTCGGCAGTTCTGCACGAATGGAAGTTAGGATTTTTAAAAAATAGTAAACGTTGTCCAAATGGTTTGAAATTTAGGTTGCATCGGTATAATACATGTATCTTTTTGTCATAAAACTTTGGGAGGCTGAATGGTTTTGAAAGTCACTGAAAAGTGTGACTCTAGGGACTGCCCTTCTGAATTTCCGGCGGAAATGCACAGTAAAAGTTTTATATTTTAAAATGGTAGTAAGAGAAGTCCAAATGACTTGAAATTTTACCAGAATTCGCAAGACACATATATCTACACACTGTAAAATTGTGAATATTTTTGGGCGAGGGAAACCTCGTCGACTCATCAGTCCAGAACGTAAGAAAATTTCTCAAAATGGTTGAAATAACAATATTTACACATATCATCATGGATCTACAATTTCACTAGGGCTGAGCATAGAACCGACCGAACCGAAAAAATCTACCGAACCGATCATTTCCGGTTCGGTTCGGTTTTAGAATTTCTGGTTGTCGGTTCGGTTCAGTTTTTATACTTAAAAACCGATGGGTATCGGTTCGGTTGTCGGTTTTTTAGTTTTGGTTCGGTTATGAACCGAATCGAACCGATGATATATATATATATATATATAATATTATTTATTTTATATTTTATATTACAAGTGGTAAAAGTAAACCCTAGTCTCAATTTCTCATCCCATTTTGAAACCAGTCGCGGCGCCTCTCTTCTCGACTTCTCCTGTTCAGAAACCCTAGTTTCCTCCCTCCCTCCCAGCCGCGCAGCCGGCGCCTCCCTAACCGGCGGCCACCCACAGTGCCTCCATTCTCCTTCTCCACACTGCCCAGCCAGCCGCCGCCCCTCTAACCGGCGACCACGCCCAGCGCCTCCATTCTCCTCTAGGACGAGCAGACCAGGACGGCAGCACGAGCCAGACCCGTCGTCGGCCGCTCCCCACTTCTGACGTCTCCAGCACGAGCCAGACGCCGTCCAGACCAGCTTCTCCTCCACCGGACCGCTGCTGAAGCCTCCCCCCGCCACCTTTCTCCCCTCCTTCGAAAGGTAAACCAATATCTTATGCTTTCTATTTTCCAGATAACTTAATGTTTAGATTTGTGTTTAATATCAATCGAGTGCTGTGTAATTGAATCGATCTACATTCATGTGTTTAGATTTAGGGCGATGGAATGTGTTTAGACCTGTAGGGTTAGATTTATATTTTTTGTTGTTTGATAAATTGAATGAATGGACAAATTTGTCTTTAGGTATATGAATTTTAAGGTCAGATTTGGTTTTGATTTGGTTTTGTTTTGGTTTTGTTTCAGTTTAATGGCTGAAAAATAGAAAAGAGGGGGAAATGGCACCGCCAAGCGCACCTAGCGGAAAAGAAGGATCGGAAAAGCAAGGTGAAGTAACGTCAAAAAAAGGAGGGAAGCCGAAATCAAATGCGTGGGATCATTTCACGAAGTTTGTGGATGAAAATGGGAGGAATAAAGCAAAGTGCAACTACTGTGGTACCCCCTACTTCTGCGACTCAAAAAAAATGGTACGACTGCACTAAATAACCACATGTCTAAATGCAAGAGTCATCCTTGTAGTTCGGATTTAAGACAATCTCAATTGTCTTTAAAACCGATACTCGAGGAAGGAGGTGCTGAGTCTGCTGTGTCGGGTACTTTGCATAGTTGGAGGTTTGATCAAGATTATTGTAGGATTAAATTGGTTGAAATGATTATTAAGGATGAGCAGCCATTTAGAATTGTTGAGGGTGAAGGCTTTAGGGAATTTGTTTATGCTTTACAGCCTAAGTCTAAAATTCCTTCAAGATGGACTATATCACGTGATGTCTATAAGATGTATGTGGATGAAAGGGCTAAGTTGATGGATTTTTTCCAAAAAGGTGATCAAAGTGTATGTATTACTACAGACACTGGGACATCTTTGCAAAATATCAATTATATGTGCATTACTGCTCATTGGATTGATGTTGATTGGAAATTGAACAAAAAAATCATCAATTTTAGCACTATTGAGAGTCATAAGGGTGAAAATATTGGTAGGCAAATTGATGGTTATTTGCGTGAGTGGGAAATCAAGAAAGTCTTTTCTGTGACTGTTGATAATGCTTCATCGAATGATACAGCTATTGTTGCATTGAGAAATAGATTGATTGCTTGTAATTGTTGTTTGGTTGGTGGTATATTTGTGCATATGAGGTGTGTTGCTCATATTGTGAATTTGGTTGTGAAAGATGGGTTGAAAAAATTGGATAAATCCATTCAAAGGATTAGGGATGCTGTTAAATTTGTTAAGCAATCACATGCTAGAATTGCAAGATTCATTGCATGTTGCAAAGAGGAAAATATTGAGTGCAAAAGTCTTTTAGTGTTGGATGTGCCTACTAGATGGAATTCAACATACTTGATGTTGCATGTTGCTTGCAAATTTGAAAAAGCTTTTGACATCTTTGAATTGAAAGATCCCTCTTATAAGATTGAACTTGAGAAGAGTGAGGGTGTACCTGAATTTGTTGATTGGGAAAATGCAAAAAAGATGAGCAATGTGTTGAAAACTTTTTATGAGTTGACTGTTAGGATTTCTGGGTAATTGTATGTCACTTCAAATGCATTTTTGCATGAGATCACCAATATGTATTGCTTGTTGAAAGAATGGGTGGCTAATTCGACCATAGATGTGAGGGACATGGGGGTGCAAATGAAGGAGAAATTTGATAAGTATTGGGGTGATCCAAGAAAAATGAACAAGCTCATCTTTTTTAGTGTTGTTGTTGACCCTAGATACAAGTTTGAAGTTCTTGAATTCATACTTATTGAGGTATATGGAGTTGATGTTGGGGAATCTATTGCCAAAAGTGTGAAGGAGGAATTTTATGAATTGTATGAAGCTTACAAATCTTTGCATCAAGCTCATTCTCAAGCTTCAAGTCATGGAACAAATCAAGAAGTTGAGTCTTCACAAGACTCAACTTCTTCAACTCCTTATCTTTTGATTGACAAGTTCAAAAAACAAAGGCGAGGTGTAGGAGATAGTGTTTCTAATGATTTGGATGTCTATTTAAGTGAGAAAGAAAGGGGAGTTGATGATTCAAAGAATTTTGACATAACATCTTGGTGGAAGGTTAACCAACCTAGATTGCCTATTCTTGCTCATCTTGCTCGGTATGTACTATTGGTGCCTATTTCTACGGTGGCATCCGAGTCCGCTTTTAGCACGGGGGGGGGGGGGGGGGGGAGGATTCTTGATCCTTTTAGGAGTTCATTGTCTCCTAAACTTGTGGAGAGTCACATTTGTTGCCAAGATTGGTTAAGGAAGTCGAAGGAAGCAATAACAATCGAAGAGGATATAGAGGCCATTCAAAAGCATGAAGAAGGTCTTTTTACTTGTGAATTATTTCTTTATATCTCCTTATTTAACTTACATTGTTTAATTATTTGATTGTTTTCTTTTTGTAGCTTTGGCAAGTCTTGGCATTGTTTGTGAAGAAGGGAATGGAGATATGATGGAGTCTTGATTCTTGAAGCCAAATGCCGAAGAAGCAATTGAAGTTGAAACTTGTGTTGTTTACTTAAAACTTTTAAATTCTAATTTTTATGTTGATGTTGGATTATTGAACATTTGTATTAAGGACTTGAATTGATGTTTGGTTGATTTGGGACTTGTTCAGGATTTATTTGTCAAGGACTTGGAATTGATGTTGTTTGCTTGTTTAGTATTTTAATTTAGGCTATTTTAGTGACTTCTTTAGTGAATTTGAGCAGCTTTTTTATGTTTTTTTTTTTTGAATTTTATATGTTGTTATTTACAGAATTCTGCACATTTTCGGTTTTTTTGAAAAAAAAAAAAAAATCGGTCGGTTCGGGAACCGACCGAAACCGATCGGTTTTGGCCGGTTCAGTTGTGGTCGGTTTTCAACCCTCAGTCGGTTCGGTTCGGTCCGTCTACATCCAAGGTCGGTTCGGTTTCGGTTTATCCAAATTGGTTCGGTTCGGTTCGGTTTTGAACCGATGCTCAGCCCTAAATTTCACCACCATTCTCATGCTTTTTTACACTAAGAACTCATCATTCTTCAATTATCATAACATATAACCCTCTTAAGGGTTTTCAAGAATATCTTCCCTTCTCATGCATCTAACATGTAGAGGTGTATGAGCATATGAGGAGTAGTGGAAAGTTTGAAGGAGTTCATATGCTTTCTTTCACCAACATTTTCGAAAATCATAAGAGTAGAGAAAAGGGATTATCATGCTTCAATATGCTTCAATATACATGCTTATACATCATGAAAATATATACATAACATAAGAGGAGGATTGAGGTTGCTACCAACAAGATCAATGGAGATGGAGTAGAAGATGATGCGTAGTATGCTTGGAGCTTGTGCTTGAAGATTGGAGCACACTTGATGGCTTTAGTGTGAAGGTAGAACACTTTTGGCTTCCTTAACTCTTTCCAAAAATGGTGAAACAAGGAGAGAAGTGTGGTGGAGTGAGGAGTGGAGGGCTGCCGAAAATAAGGGGGGAGAAAGAGAAGAGGAGAGCTTGCATTGCTTTGATGAGGTGATGTGATGGTGTGATTTGCTTCATTAATGTGTATCTTGCAATATCTAGGATGATAAATGGTGAGGATGTCATCCTCTTAATGGTGCAGGAGAATGAGAAGAGAGAAGGAGAGAAGAGAGAAGAGAGAGAGCCGAGCATGAGGGGGGGGGGAGAGATTGTGCATGTGCATGTGTGATCTCAAAATAAGGGATTGTGTTGGCTAAAACTAGGTTGGCTACTTAGGGGAGTTGTTAATGTGGACATGTGGGTTTCATTTATGGGAGGAGAAATGAGTAATGAGGGAGAGAAGAGAGAAGAGAGAGAGCCGAGAGAGGGAGTGAGAGAGGTCGAGAGAGAAAGAGAGAGATCGAGAGAGAGTGAGAGAGAAAGGGAGAGGTATATATATATATATCTCTATATATATATATATGCGTGAATAATTATAACACTTATTTAGTGTGTGGGAATATATACCTCATGAGAATATATATATTCATGTGAGGAAAATTTCTCTCAATTATGATATTACTAATATCATAATAACAATGCGTCAATAAATCATATGTGAATATTCTACCACGTAAAATATTAATATCACATAGACATTTATATAGGGCGAAGATAGGTTTCTCGAAAATAAATTTATAAGACCCGAGAAAATAATATCGCCTCCTAATAAACTCTCAAAATAATTCTTATCTCATTTATTCGCCCACGTGCATAATTCCTCTAGCTACTATTTAAACTCAATTTAAATCGAGCTAGGGCACAAATAGTTTCTCAAAATACGGGGTGTTACATTAGGATACTCAGATTCAAATTTTGTAGGATGCAAAATAGATCGCAAGTCAACTTCCGGCACATGTCTTTAAGTCACATATGATTTAACTAATATTGTTAGGAAACTGAAACCGAAATATCCTTGTTAAACAAGTTGATTTGTCGAATTTAAAAGGTCTTTAATGAACTCACTGACTCTACATAAACACCTCTAGATTGACTTACAATAGGACAAGGACACTCTAGAAATGGTAAGTTGACCCAAAGTCATCTCTCAAGGAAGATCTTAAAGGGTTTCTAATTGTATCACACGAAAGCAGTAAAGATTGGATTGAAAGCAGTAAAATTAAACTAAAGCTTGGAATTAAACTTAACTAGAAACTTAAACTTAAGAATTATCTAGGCGAAAAAGAATTAAACTAATGCTTGTAAATTAAAACTCAACTTAAAACTTAAACTTAAAATTAACTAGGTGGAACTCAAATACTTAAGTAGAAATAAACTATTAAACCCTAGGCAGAATTAAACGATTAAAGTAAAGGCGAGTTGAATTTAAACACTATGAAACTAAGAATTTAAATACTTGTAAATAAAAGCTTCTAATCAAATTGACATAAAAGAAATAGCATAATTGAAAGCAAAAAATAATCTAATAACGATGCAAAGAAATTAAAGTAAATACGAAATACCATAAACGTCGTGAGGATGAAATTACTATCACTTGATTACAACTCGAAACGAAAACTAAATAAAACAAAACTTTAAATCTAACTACAAAAGAAATCTCAAAAACTTGAAGAACTAAGAAAACTTGAAAACCCTAAATGTTTGGCTGCTTGGCGGAAGATTAATTCTCAAATGCGGAAGCAAAAGATTAGGGCAAAAGATGATGATTATCGCATGAACATTAAGGCCCTATTTATAGACTACCAAACAACCCTAAAGGAAACATGAAGGCCCAACAAATCTCCGCCTAAAATAGAATCGTACGCGCACAGGAGATTGGATTGGATAACTTGCTCGGCAAGTCTTGGCAGCTCTGGCAAGTCATGGAAGCTTTGGCGAGTTATGGCAGAGCTGGAAGTAGTCAGCTCTGGAACAGTGTTGGCGTAGGTAGCTCTGGAGTTTGTCAGCTCTGGAGATGTATCAGCTCTGGACGAATAAATGCCAGCTCTGTAGATTTAGCTCTGCACACATGAATGCCAGCTCTGGCAAAGGAACTCTGGAAAGTCTGCTCTATCGGGATTGGTCGGTTCTGAAACTCAGCTCTGGCTTGGGATTGTTAGCTCTGGCTCTGGCACGGGAAATCCACTCTGACGAATGAACTTCAGCTCTGTCAGCTCTGGCACGGGAAATCCACTCTGACGAATGAACTTCAGCTCTATCAGCTCTGGACACCACTTTGAGCTCAAAATAGCCATTTCTGATCCAAAAACTCGAACAAAATATTCTTCCTCCTATTATAACAAAATCTCCTACAAAGCATTAAACAAACCCATAAATGCACCAACTTCCAGAATATTTAACTCATAATTAGCACAATCAAACCCCCAAATTAAGAACAATTAAGCATAAATCAACCCCCCCACACTTAGCCTTTTTCTTGTCCTCAAGCAAAATCAGTATGAATCCTAGGAAGAGAGCGTTTCACGATGATTATTTCCATCCAAACATTCAACAAGTCAATTCAAAATTTTCCAATCAACACATATTTCTCAGATCATGCAAGTAACTTAAAGTTTACGAAGCAACACAGCAGTAATGCAAGTAATTCGATCAGACCCAATTCTCCGCTAGAAGTGAATTCCCTAATGTGATCGCCTTTATAATCAGTATCTCCATTTTTCACACTTTGTATGCTTTAATCACTTAAATTTCGACAGTTAAGCCATAATTCGTGAAATAAAACCATTTGGATGTAATCCAAAGTCTTCTCACGTGGTTTCCCATGCTCATAGTTAAACTAACGGAGCAGAGACTCAGAGCTGGACCAGATTTTCAGAGCTGGCCAGATGTTCAGAGCTGGTGATTTTTTCAGCCATTTCACAGATAAGGATACGATCGTAGGCAATCACAATGACAACACTCTCTCTAGCATCTACCGGACAAATCACGTTTTACTTACTTACAACCGTGTTGCAACAAAACTCATAATTCTTTGCATAATCAAGAAACATATATCAAAAGCAAAACAAGAATAACCACCATTCAATAACTAACCCGAAATTCTCATCAAAAACATCTCTTCCACACATTCATAACAATTAGCAAGCATCCAAGAACAAGCTAAGAACAAAGGGACCAATCGCCCAATCAAAAGCAAAAGCACGCATCAAAACAAGTCACCCCCCCACACTTAAAGTATGCCATGTCCTCAGGGCAAAAGATAATTAGAGTTAGAAAAACGTCCCTGAATATCAGCACTGAAAAGCAGAAGCACGGTGAGAGGCGGCGAAAATTAGGGTTTGCGGCAGAGTGGAAATGTCAGCGCTGGCGGCAGAGTCAGCGCTGGCGGTTTAGTTAGAGAGAAAGTCCAGCGCTGGCATTTCAGAGGGGAAATTCAGTGCTAGAGAGTAAGTTCAGCGCTGGGAAAGGATTCTTCTGCCTAACATAAACAAGAACACCTAAAAAAAAATCGAAGCAACCGGGCAAGCACCAAAACAAGAAAAAAAAAACATAAACAGAAAGCAAAAGCACAAGCAAAGCGTAAATAAAACAAAACCAACTGTGGGTTGCCTCCCACAAAGCGCTCTGATTAATGTTTAGAGCTCGACATCAGCCTTAATTCATCAATCAGGATTGTGCAGAGCTTGAGACTCCACCACCATCGGAGTACTCAGGTGCTCATAATACGGCTTCACGCTATGACTGTTTACTCTGAAATTCTCCTTAGTATTCTCATTGTACAGCTCGACTGCACCAGGGTCAAACACATCCTTGTGATTTACAGGGAGTTTCTTCAGCTCTAACTCGGGTTTCTTGGACCCTACCGGTTCATCAATAGGCAGCGTAGCCTGTTCCTTCTCTTCGACTTCTCGAGCTAACTCCTCCATATAGGCAGATCCTGCAAAAATTTCCAAACACTCCTGCTCCTGCATAAATACCGTCTCAACCAAGCCATCAATAGCATCTATAAATGAGCATTCATTAGAAAAAACTTGCAGAAGGCATTGCACTACTACCATGCACAGATAAAGACACAGACTCCCCTAACACAGTCATTTTAATGGTTCCATTCTTAACATCAATCAACGTGTTAGTGGCCGTTGCCATAAACGGTCTTCCTAATAGCAGTGTGTGCTCTATACCATTTTCATGCACCTCCCCAATCTCAAGAACCACAAAGTCAACGGGAACAATCAATCCCCCAACACTCACCAAAACATCCTCTACTATCCCACGAGGATATCTAACAGACGTATCGGCGAGCTACAAACACATGCGAGTAGGTTTCAAGTTACCTAACTCTAATTGTTTAAAAATAGAGTAGGGCATCAAATTAATTCCCACACCCAAATCTAACATACCAGAGGCTTCCTTACCATTCCCTAAAGCAATATTAATCACAAAGCTACCTGGATCGCGCTGCTTTGGTGGCAAAGGCTACTGCATGATAGAGTTTGCAACTTTTGAGACCAGAACCTTCTCATTGTCCCTGAACTTCCTCTTGTTGGACGTCAACTCTTTGAAAAACTTAACATACACCGGGACATTTCTGATCACATCAAGGAGAGGCAGATTCACATTCACCTTGGCCAGCATGTTATAGAAATCGGCAAACTGTTGATCCTGCTTTTCATTCCTCAATCTGCTAGGGAAAGAAATCGGTGGTCGATATGGTGCAGTGGACTTGTGAAGTTTCACCTCCTTCTCTTTCTCGCTCTCTCCTTCCTTCTGCGGCATCTGCTGCTCTGCCTTTTCTTCCTAGCAGGTGCTCGCCAAAGCTGGCGGCCTGATCAGAGCTGGGGATCTTGTCAGCACTGGCGGCATTACTAGAGCTGACAGTCATGGTGATATTGGCAGAGCTGGCGATCTTAACAGAGTTGTCGGTCTTGGCAGAATTGTCGATCTTGGTAGAGATGGCGGTCTTGGCAGAGCTAGCGATCTTGGCAGAGCTGATGGCATTGCCAGAGCTGGCGGTCTGATTAGCTCTAGTACCCTAGTCTGCTCTGATGTCCATGTCTGCTCTGGTACCCTTGTCTGCTCTGGTACCCATGTCTGCTCTGGTACCCTGGTTTGCTCTGGTATCCATGTTTGCTCTGGTATCCATGTCTGCTCTGGTATCCACATCTGCTCTGCTCTGTCCACTTTATTATCCACTATCTTGCCACTGCGAAGAACAGTAACAGCTTGCGCCTGATGAGCCTGCAAAGGCTGACCGTGAAGTTTCCCAGGCTGCTGCAGCTGATTCAGAGTGCCCGACAGTTGCCCCACAGTAGTCTCAAGGCGTTTGATGGTTGCTGACTGCGACTCCATGTTCTGCTTGCTGATCTCCATAAATGATTGCATCGTCTCCTCCAGAGACTGCTTCTGCTGTGGAGTCTGCTTTTGATACTGCTGCGCATTCTGGAATTGTTGAGATTGAAAGTTCCCTTGATGCTGATATTATTGGGGGAACTTCTGCTGCGGTGTAGAAAAATTCTGGTACGGTGGAATGAACTGTGGCTGATTTTGATATCCCATTTGAGGTGGTCTATGGATTTAATTTCCTTGACTTTCTCCTGACACTTGATTTCTCCACCCCTGATTCTGCTGACCATGCCATCCGCTATTAAATTTATGATGCCGTTGATTATAGCTCTGCTCGAATTATGGTATGCTCTGAAATCCTTGTGCCGCATATACTTCAGCTTCACCCTTTGGAGTAAACTCTCCCATTCTGTGACACTCATTCAAACCATGGCTAAAATCTCCACAGATTCCACAAGGTTCAATGTTCTACGCAGGGACCGGAGGGGTTTCCATCTTGCTCATTCAGAGCTGATGTACTTCTCTCATAAGTGAAGCCAACTGTTTTTGCAAATCGCCAGTCTGTGAAACAGCGCTGGCCTCGACCTTCTTTCCACGGACTGATTTTTGTTGGGAGCTCTCAGCTAAGGTTTTGAATATTCCTTTTAGCTCGTCTGCGATCTTCCTAGCTATGTTCCCTCCTGCGGTGCTGTCCACCATGAATTGGGCAGTCTGCACTAGCCCATCGTAGAAAAATTGCATCAACATCACATTGGTTAGTTGATGTTGCGAGCACTGGCGGAGGAGTTCTTGAAATCTCTCCCAAGCCTCATGAAAAGGTTCGTCCGTTCCTTGGATTAAGTCTATGATTTGAGCTCTGATCTCCTGTGTCTTGTGATTCGGGTAGTATTTCAGCATGAACTTCTCACAAGCTTCTCCCCAAGTGGTGATGGAATTGGGCGGCAGAGATAGCAGCCACGTCCTCGCCCGGTCTTTAAGTGCATAAGGAAAACACTTAAGCTTTAACTGATCTTCAGTGAGAGTTAGCAGTGGGATGGTTTGCACTTGATTGCAAAAATCACGAATGAACTGCAGGGCATCCTCATTCGGCATCTCGTAAAACAGAGGTAGCAAACTTGAATCATTCGGCTTCAAGTAGTAGTTTCTGATGGCGGTAGGGAGCACAATAGATGTCGCAGCCCGCCCTAACTAAGGATAGTTAAGTCGAGTGATCTACAACTAGGGATGGGGTTAAAGAATAAGGGAAAGAAAGGGGCATCATTTGGAACCGTAAAACTTACTCAACATAAGAAAACTCGTCATAATTTCTCATTAATACTCATTTAAACAGTCTATGAAAGACAACATAAAGCTTAATTAATATTATTAATCAAGTTGTACATCATATGAAACCATTCTCTTAAGACTCATAGTATGACATAACATACTATAACATCATAACATTTTGCAGCGGGAAGTATCTAGACATATGTATGAAGACATATTCTAGACAGGTTAACTTCGTTTATTAACAACCCTGGAGACTCCGCTCATTGCAGCACCATCATCACATCAGCTCAACCTGCACATTTAGAAAACATATGCAGGGCTGAGTACTAAAGCACTCAGTGAACACATGCCAAACATCTCATTCTTATAAAGCTATAAATATTGTCATTGCCATTTCATATGCATAATACAAGGAATTTGTAGAAAGGCCCTGTATTAGCTAAACTCATTTTCATTTCCTCAAAGTTGTCTGCGCAGACTTTTCTCATCAGGTAAGTATCATATCTGTTATAACATCAAGTACTGAGAGGGAGGCCTCCCTCTGCAGCACTGTGATCGGCCAACCCGCTCGATGACTCACGACCACCTCAGTGTACACAAATCCTTACTAGTATCTACACTAGCATAGGACCGAATTCTTCATCTCAAGCAGATAGATAACATACCAAAACATCAAAAATTTGGCAATGCAATAACTTCAATATAACATCCTTCATATAATAATTCCCTTCATTTCATTTCATAAAGAACCATTCATCATTTGATCATTTTCATAAAATCGAAACTTAACAATTATATCATGTCATTCATTTCATTTCGTATAAGAGGCCTGCATGCAGGTGATCTCTATATACGTGTTTAAGAAAGCCCACCTCGTTGTGTCTCTGTATCAATGAGTATCGTCACTCTCTCCCTCAAGTCGTTACTTCCCAAAAGGACCTTCATCGTTATGAAGAATCAGTGAGAAGTTATTAAAGAAAACTCGATTAATAATCTAATCTCTTTTATGAAACATTAGTATCTCTAATGTTCATCTCTCTTTTGACTATGCCCAAATCCTAATTTCACTAAGAAATTATAATGATTATTTGATGATATATCAAAGTATTCACTAAAAATTTCGGCATGACCTATTCATACATAACGTCAGCCACGAGATTTCAACGCGTGAATCTCACTACGTGAACTCGTCTCTCAACTCAAAACTTAACATCTTGACATCTCTTCAACGCAAACCAACAATTCAAAATCATCAAAACTCTTTATCAGTCAACTATCATTTATACTCGAAACCAATTGTTCGAGTGTCAGATACCAACATTTATGTGCGTTAAACATAACTCTCACACTCACTCCATTTAGACATATAATCGACAACAAACTCAAATAATAAATCATATCTTAACAATTTAACATGCTCATAATTCTCAATTAAATCTTCAACATAGTAATAAAATACTAAATTCCAACTTTAAGTAATTAACATGCTTCTCTAACTTATTTATCTCATTTAAACTAATAAATCTAATCCATGCTAATTTCTCATACTTCGCCATTTTATATGCATTCCTCATGCAACTCAAAAACCTCGATAACTTACTAATCATGCTCATCTCATAAATACTCAAATAATTCATAAAGTCTTACTAACATTGCATTAACTCATATGCACTGCTAGTTCACTTACATGACTTCACATACGGCACATATCTCAACTTAAAATCGAGCATCGCTCGTCTCTGGCCTTATGACTCACGGCCTTCATCAAATTTGAACCTCGGTGTTCAAATTAATCTAAGTAAATTATACATGCAATATTTAATAAATATAAACACATATATAAACTCAAATCATTCAAATAAAAATCAAATATTCACATCCGGGCATCAAACCATTCGGTCCTCATGCTTCTCGTTTCTAACCTTCCTCGAAAATTCCCAATTTAATCTAGCATGATCATGTGATATCGTAGAACACATATATGCAATAATATTCATCATGCAACGTCCCAAACTTCACGAATTTAAATAATCATATTCTAAAAACTTATACAATTTTCGTGCTTGGAAAAATACGAATTTAATATATATCGATTCTAGCATACCCCTAAGCACAAATATCAAGTCAAAACGATCAAACAAAAATCGAAAGACGAGCTAATATGTGAAAAACGAGGCTGCCCTCATGGGTTTCATAGCTACGGTTCGTTCCGTTCTTACTCCCTTCATTAAACATGTTCAACATCTACCCAAGAACAACATACTAAAATTTCACGACGATCCGACGTCGTTTCAAAATAAAGTCGAGAATCGACGTTTTTCGACGTCGACGAAAATCGAAACGAAAACCATCAAAACGTAGGTAGAGATGTTACCTACGTGAATCTATGATCAAAAAGGTGCTCGGCGCTCGTCTCCTCGCTCAAAACGGAGCTCAAAAGCTTGAGCTCAAGCTAAAAATGAAAATGGCGTGAGTGGTGTGTGTTTTAGGTGTTGTGTGTGTGAGTTTGTGTGTTGTGCGTGAGTGTTTGGCTGTAGCAGCCATAAGTTAGTGAGGGGAAAGGTGTTGGGCGGTTGGGGGGGTGGTTAAGGGTAGGGTAGGTTAGATATTTAGTCGTTAAATATCTCGTCTCGTCTCGTTTTAACGACTAACTACCCATACTCTTCGTTACTCGCCCTCTCAACCTCTACTCACTTTCATTACACTCGTAATTCTATATAAATATAGAAAATACAAGCTCGTTCTCGAAATTCTGATAAACGAGCTCGGTTCGTTTATCGAGAAATCCCAGTTTACTATTCACCCGTCGTCCAAAAATAAAAACTTTCATTATTGGACTCGTATCGAAAAACTAAGAATATTTCTCGACGACGTGCACGTAAGATTTTGAAAGTCGACAAAAAGACGAAATAGCCGTATTTTACTATTCATCGTCAAAAAGTCAAAAATTTCAAAAACGTCTTAACGGACTCAGATTTCACTTCCGAGTTCACCGTTCTCATTCAAATAATTATCTAGAATTATTTGAATACTCAAACTCAAATACGGATATAAAATCCCACATCATTCTCACATCATCAAAAGAACATCTCAACATCTTTAAAATATAACAACAAAACTTCATATAACTCTTCATCTCTTTACAAAGTAAATCAAACAAGGGATCTAAACCCTAATTACTCAAACTCAATCAATTAAACACGTCATCAAAAGCCCGGGTATTACATACCCTCCCCCTAAAAATAAATTTCGTCCCGAAATTTGTACCTCCTGTAAATGTTTCGGGTACTTCTCTCACATCTTATCCTCAAGCTCTCTTTCCACTTCTTTCTAACTATAACGTCTCCACTGGACTTTAACCAGTGCAATCGACTTATTTCTCAATTGTCGAATCTTATGATTTAGCATCATCTGAGGTCTCTCTCTCTTCATAACTCAAGTCAATTTCTAAGATCATTTCTTCTTAGTAAACCACATGGTTTGGATCGAAAATATATATCCTCTCAATTGTGACACGTGAAACACGTTATGCACATTTCCAAAGCTAGGTGGCAAAGCCAACCTGTACGCTATTGGACCTATCTTTTGCAAAATCTCATAAGGACTTATAACTCTGGGTCTAAGCTGTCCTTTAACTCCAAATCTATTCATCCCCTTTGAGGGTGAAACCTTCAAGAAAACTTCGTCTCCTATCTCGAAACTTTGTCTCACATCTTATAGGCAAACTCAATTTGTGGCAACACATTCTCCCGATGTACTCCTCTATCAAGGATAGTAGTTCTTATCATATCTTCTATCGTCTGGATGGTCTTTTCTGATTGTCCATCATTTTGGGGATGAAAGGCTATGCTGAAATTCATCCTTGTACCCAACTCTTTCTGTAAACTCATCCAAAAACGTGATGTAAATTTTGGATCTCTCTCTGAGGTGATCTTACATCGGTACTCAAAGCAATCTTATAATCTCACGAACGTACAATTATGCTAACTTATCTGGTCCATACGCGATTAGGATCAGTATGAAATGTGCAGATTTTGTTAGTCGATCTACAATCACCCAAATTGCTGTATTTCCTCTTTGACTTTTCGGTAAAGCTATCACAAAATCCATCGCTATGTGATCTCATTTCCACTCGGGAATTTCCAACGGTTTTAACTTCCCATAGGGTCGTTGGTGTAATGCTTTCACTTGCTGACAAGCTAAGCATCGCTCTACAAACGAAGCTATGTTTCGTTTCATTCCGTCCCACAAAAATCTCTTTTTCACAACCTGATACATCTTTGTGTCTCCTGGGTGGGCGGTGTAAGGCGTGTCATGAGTCTCACTCATGATCGTATTCTTAAGTTCATCATCGCGGGGAATACATATTCTCCCCTCAAATAAGATAGCATTGTCTGATGTTTTTTTTTTTTTTTGTAACTCTTGAGATCTCCTGCTCTTATCCTTTCTCGTAACTTGTTCATTGTCTCATCTTTCCTTGTGCTTCAATCACCATTTTCCTCAAACTAGGCATCGTCGCAACAATACTCGATATCGTCACCGGTGGTTTTATCATCTCTATCCTCATCATGTCAAAGTCCTTTATAAGCTCATCCTCTCTCGTGAGAAGACATCCTAACTTTGACGAGACCTTTCGGCTCAATGCATCGGCTACTACATTGCCAACATCCTTTACTAATTTGAGCCATCTCCTTTGCCTCATGTTAATATCCTTATACTCGAAAAAGTATTTCAAAGTTTTGTGGTCCGTGAAAATCTCACATCTAACTCCGTAGAGATGATGTCTCCAAATTTTCAGGGCATGCACAACGGCTGCAAGCTCTAAATCATGCGTTGGATAATTTATCTCGTGGGGTCTAAGTTGTCGTGATGCATAGACTATAACTCTTCCTTCTTGCATCAAAACACATCCTAGCCCATTCTTTGACGCATCTGTGTAGATGGTATACTCTTTATCCATTTTCGGGACTAGCAGCACTGGTGCTGTAGTCAATTTCCTTTAAGCTCTTAAAAACTCTCTTCACACTCCTCTTTCCAATTGTACTTAGCTTCTTTTCTAAGTAATTGTGTCATCGGTCTTGTTATCGTGGAAAATCCTTCAATAAACCTCTGATAGTATCCTGCTAAGCCTAAAAAGCTGCGAATCTCGTTAGGCGTAGTTGGTGATCTCCACTCATGTACAGCTTGTACCTTGGCGGGGTCAACTTTAATTCCTTCGGGTGATACAATATGTCCTAGAAAAGTTACTTCGTTCAACTAAAACTCGCACTTGGTGAATTTGGCAAAAAGCTTCTCAACTCTTAACGTTTCCAACATCGTTCTCAAATGTTTTGGCGCCCCTGCTCATTCTTCGAATAGATGAGAATATCATCTATGAAAACTAGGACAAATTTATCCAGTTATTGATGAAAACTCGATTCATGTGATCCATGAAAACTACTGGTGCCTTCGTCAAACCGAATGGCATAACTATGAACTCATAGTGCTCATACCTCATTTGAAAGCTGTCTTAGGTATATCCTTCTGTCAATATTTCAACTGGTGGTAATCTGATCTCAAGTCAACTTTTAAGAAAAAAGCTCGCTCCTCTTAATTGATCTAACAAGTCATCTATCCTCGGTAAAGCATATTTGTTCTTGAGTGTCAATTTATTCAGTTCTCGATAATCTATGCACATTCTCAACGTGTCATCCTTCTTTTTGACAAAAAGTACTAGGTGCTCCCCACGGGGATACACTAGGTCAAATAAAACCTAACTCGAGCAATTCTTGCAGCTGAATCTTCAGCTTTTGTAGCTCCTTAGGCGCCATTCTATAGGGTGCCTTCGACACTAGTGCTGATCCAGGTTCTAGGTCGATAGTGAACTCCAACTGTCTTGTTGGTGGCAATCCTGGTAAGACCTCGGGAAATACATCTCTATATTCCCTTACCACTGCTACATCCTCAAAGTTTTTTTTTTACTTGATTCTCCTTCATCATTCAAGTAAACTAGGTAAGCTTGTGCTCCTTTCTTCTTTACCAATTTCGACGCCTGAAGTGCCGAAATGATTGGAATTCTCTTCTTTCTATCAATGTCGTGAAAACATGTCTGTTCCTTCCCAGGTGGTTGGAAAGTTATCTGTCTCTTCTTACAATCAATTGGGGCAAAGTTCTCTGCTAACCAGTCCATCCTTAGAATAATGTCTATGTTCCACATAGGCATTAAGTGCAAGGTTCTTGCTTTCATCTTTAGTTATCCTAACTCAAGCTCTAAGCTAGAAATCATGTAAGAAACTGTAGTAGCTCTTTCTACAGGAGTGATTACTCTCAACTCGGGACTAGCTCATTTTGGTTCGAGTTTGAAGGTAACATGCTTCAAACAATTAACGAATGCGAGGCTCCTGTAATAAACAGGATTCTAACTAGTGCATCCAATAACTTGCCCATACTACCTTAAAGTCCTGCCTTAAACCGGCACATAAAACTCAGACATCTCTTCATCAGTATCCATCTTCTGATGAGCAAATCGTGATAGCTCACAGAATTCTCGGTTATACTCTACAACCGATTTCTTTCCTTGCATCAAACTTCGATAATCAGCCTCTCGCTGCTTACTGTACTCCTCGGTACATACTTCTCAAGAGTAGTCTTCAATTGTTCTCAAGTATAGTCTACCAGTTGCTCAGGTGTTAAAGTCCTCTGACGTGCCTCTCACTAGTCTTATACATTAAAAGAATCTACTAGGATAACTCAGAAGTTGTAAGGGTTCAACCCTAGAACGACATCAAAACAAATTGTTCAAGAGACTCAAATGAATGACCAGAGGGTAGAATGAAGTAACTACCAGGTCGAACAAAAATGACCTAGAGTAAGAACCCATCTGGCTTTTCAACCGAAAGTTGAAACACGTGGGTTTATAAACCCAAAACACGTCTACTGAGATTTGGATCATGCGGACTGGCCAGGTCCAACATAATCACTCCCCAGTCACACGGGATATACTATCCCGAACTTGGAAATTCTGTATCTTCTAAACCCTCAACATACTATACATAACAAAACTTAAGTTCGCACCAGCAAGCTAAAAGCTTCATCTTTTAGGTCCCATGTTCTAGACTCGTGTTCTGAATGCTCAACATTTTTTTTTCTCTCTTCTTATGTTGCGGTAGTGGTGGCGGAGTATTATCCCGCCTATCCTTCACATCACACTCTTGATGACATCTTTGAGGCATTTTGAAATCACAAAAGAAAAACTCAACTCGACCAACGCTCTAAGCATCCTCGAAACTCAAGTTCAACTCAACAACTCAAACTCTAAGGAAACCCTCACGGTCACCTTAACATTCATCTGTAAGGCAATAAGCACTCACGAAATGCTAACATAAAGACCACTCGAGTCCACAAAATATATCCATCAGTAGAATGCCTCTTTATAGAGGACTTACATAAAGGGGTTATATAAACCCTACAAAAACCATAGTATCTATCGTAATGTCCCTTCTAAACCGACACCATTAATAGTACTATGTCTAACATAAACAAGAACACCTAAAAAAAAATCGAAGCAACCGGGCAAGCACCAAAACAAGAAAAAAAAAACATAAACAGAAAGCAAAAGCACAAGTAAAGCGTAAATAAAACAAAACCAACTGTGGGTTGCCTCCCACAAAGCGCTCTGATTAATGTTTAGAGCTCGACATCAGCCTTAATTCATCAATCAGGATTGTGCAGAGCTTGAGACTACACCACCATCGGAGTACTCAGGTGCTCATAATACGGCTTCACGCTATGACTGTTTACTCTGAAATTCTCCTTAGTATTCTCATTGTACAGCTCGACTGCACCAGGGTCAAACACATCCTTGTGATTTACAGGGAGTTTCTTCAGCTCTAACTCGGGTTTCTTGGACCCTACCGGTTCATCAATAGGCAGCGTAGCCTGTTC
The DNA here is from genome assembly GCF_028751815.1 of Salvia miltiorrhiza. Lineage (NCBI taxonomy): Eukaryota > Viridiplantae > Streptophyta > Magnoliopsida > Lamiales > Lamiaceae > Salvia > Salvia miltiorrhiza. Next base: position 39,473,790 of record NC_080394.1, on the reverse strand, counting down.
CTTCTCTTCGGCTTCTCGAGCTAACTCCTCCATATAGGCAGATCCTGCAAAAATTTCCAAACACTCCTGCTCCTGCATAAATACCGTCTCAACCAAGCCATCAATAGCATCTATAAATGAGCATTCATTAGAAAAAACTTGCAGAAGGCATTGCACTACTACCATGCACAGATAAAGACACAGACTCCCCTAACACAGTCATTTTAATGGTTCCATTCTTAACATCAATCAACGTGTTAGTGGTTGCCATAAACGGTCTTCCTAATAGCAGTGTGTGCTCTATACCATTTTCATGCACCTCCCCAATCTCAAGAACCACAAAGTCAACGGGAACAATCAATCCCCCAACACTCACCAAAACATCCTCTACTATCCCACGAGGATATCTAACAGACGTATCGGCGAGCTACAAACACATGCGAGTGGGTTTCAAGTTACCTAACTCTAATTGTTTAAAAATAGAGTAGGGCATCAAATTAATTCCCACACCCAAATCTAACATACCAGAGGCTTCCTTACCATTCCCTAAAGCAATATTAATCACAAAGCTACCTGGATCGCGCTGCTTTGGTGGCAAAGGCTACTGCATGATAGAGTTTGCAACTTTTGAGACCAGAACCTTCTCATTGTCCCTGAACTTCCTCTTGTTGGACGTCAACTCTTTGAAAAACTTAACATACACCGGGACATTTCTGATCACATCAAGGAGAGGCAGATTCACATTCACCTTGGCCAGCATGTTATAGAAATCGGCAAACTGTTGATCCTGCTTTTCATTCCTCAATCTGCTAGGGAAATAAATCGGTGGTCGATATGGTGCAGTGGACTTGTGAAGTTTCACCTCCTTCTCTTTCTCCCTCTCTCCTTCCTTCTGCGGCATCTGCTGCTCTGCCTTTTCTTCCTAGCAGGTGCTCACCAAAGCTGGCGGCCTGATCAGAGCTGGGGATCTTGTCAGCACTGGCGGCATTACTAGAGCTGACAGTCATGGTGATATTGGCAGAGCTGGCGATCTTAACAGAGTTGTCGGTCTTGGCAGAACTGTCGATCTTGGTAGAGCTGGCGGTCTTGGCAAAGCTGGCGATCTTGGCAGAGCTGATGGCACTGCCAGAGCTGGCGGTCTGATTAGCTCTAGTACCCTAGTCTGCTCTGATGTCCATGTCTGCTCTGGTACCCTTGTCTGCTCTGGTACCCATGTCTGCTCTGGTACCCTGGTTTGCTCTGGTATCCATGTTTGCTCTGGTATCCATGTCTGCTCTGGTATCCACATCTGCTCTGCTCTGTCCACTTTATTATCCACTATCTTGCCACTGCGAAGAACAGTAACAGCTTGCGCCTGATGAGCCTGCAAAGGCTGACCGTGAAGTTTCCCAGGCTGCTGCAGCTGATTCAGAGTGCCCGACAGTTGCCCCACAGTAGTCTCAAGGCGTTTGATGGTTGCTGACTGCGAATCCATGTTCTGCTTGCTGATCTCCATAAATGATTGCATCGTCTCCTCCAGAGACTGCTTCTGCTGTGGAGTCTTCTTTTGATACTGCTGCGCATTCTGGAATTGTTGAGATTGAAAGTTCCCTTGATGCTGATATTATTGGGGGAACTTCTGCTGCGGTGTAGAAAAATTCTGGTACGGTGGAATGAACTGTGGCTGATTTTGATATCCCATTTGAGGTGGTCTATGGATTTGATTTCCTTGACTTCCTCCTGACACATGATTTCTCCACCCCTGATTCTGCTGACCATTCCATCCGCTATTAAAGTTCTGATGCCGTTGATTATAGCTCTGCTCGAATTATGGTATGCTCTGAAATCCTTGTGCCGCATATACTTCAGCTTCACCCTTTGGAGTAAACTCTCCCATTCTGTGACACTCATTCAAACCATGGCTAAAATCTCCACAGATTCCACAAGGTTCAATGTTCTACGCAGGGACCGGAGGGGTTTCCATCTTGCTCATTCAGAGCTGTTGTACTTCTCTCATAAGTGAAGCCAACTATTTTTGCAAATCGCCAGTCTGTGAAACAGCGCTGGCCTCGACCTTCTTTCCACGGACTGATTTTTGTTGGGAGCTCTCAGCTAAGGTTTTGAATATTCCTTTTAGCTCGTCTGCGATCTTCCTAGCTATGTTCCCTCCTGCGGTGCTGTCCACTATGAATTGGGCAGTCTGCACTAGCCCATCGTAGAAAAATTGCATCAACATCACACTGGTTAGTTGATGTTGCGAGCACTGGCGGAGGAGTTCTTGAAATCTCTCCCAAGCCTCATGAAAAGGTTCGTCCGTTCCTTGGATTAAGTCTATGATTTGAGCTCTGATCTCCTGTGTCTTGTGATTCGGGTAGTATTTCAGCATGAACTTCTCACAAGCTTCTCCCCAAGTGGTGATGGAATTGGGCGGCAGAGATAGCAGCCACGTCCTCGCCCGGTCTTTAAGTGCATAAGGAAAACACTTAAGCTTTAACTGATCTTCAGTGAGAGTTAGCAGTGGGATGGTTTGCACTTGATTGCAAAAATTACGAATGAACTGCAGGGCATCCTCATTCGGCATCTCGTAAAACAGAGGTAGCAAACTTGAATCATTCGGCTTCAAGTAGTAGTTTCTGACGGCGGTAGGGAGCACAATAGATGTCGCAGCCCGCCCTAACTAAGGATAGTTAAGTCGAGTGATCTACAACTAGGGATGGGGTTAAAGAATAAGGGAAAGAAAGGGGCATCATTTGGAACCGTAAAACTTACTCAACATAAGAAAACTCGTCATAATTTCTCATTAATACTCATTTAAACAGTCTATGAAAGACAACATAAAGCTTAATTAATATTATTAATCAAGTTGTACATCATATGAAACCATTCTCTTAAGACTCATAGTATGACATAACATACTATAACATCATAACATTTTGCAGCGGGAAGTAGCTAGACATATGTATGAAGACATATTCTAGACAGGTTAACTTCGTTTATTAACAACCCTGGAGACTCCGCTCATTGCAGCACCATCATCACATCAGCTCAACCTGCACATTTAGAAAACATATGCAGGGCTGAGTACAAAAGCACTCAGTGAACACATGCCAAACATCTCATTCTTATAAAGCTATAAATATTGTCATTGCCATTTCATATGCATAATACAAGGAATTTGTAGAAAGGCCCTGTATTAGCTAAACTCATTTTCATTTCCTCAAAGTTGTCTGCGCAGACTTTTCTCATCAGGTAAGTATCATATCTGTTATAACATCAAGTACTGAGAGGGAGGCCTCCCTCTGCAGCACTGTGATCGGCCAACCCGCTCGATGACTCACGACCACCTCAGTGTACACAAATCCTTACTAGTATCTACACTAGCATAGGACCGAATTCTTCATCTCAAGCAGATAGATAACATACCAAAACATCAAAAATTTGGCAATGCAATAACTTCAATATAACATCCTTCATATAATAATTCCCTTCATTTCATTTCATAAAGAACCATTCATCATTTGATCATTTTCATAAAATCGAAACTTAACAATTATATCATGTCATTCATTTCATTTCGTATAAGAGGCTGCATGCAGGGGATCTCTATATACGTGTTTAAGAAAGCCCACCTCGTTGTGTCTCTGTATCAATGAGTATCGTCACTCTCTCCCTCAAGTCGTTACTTCCCAAAAGGACCTTCATCGTTATGAAGAATCAGTGAGAAGTTATTAAAGAAAACTCGATTAATAATCTAATCTCTTTTATGAAACATTAGTATCTCTAATGTTCATCTCTCTTTTGACTATGCCCAAATCCTAATGTCACTAAGAAATTATAATGATTATTTGATGATATATCAAAGTATTCACTAAAAATTTCGGCATGACCTATTCATACATAACGTCAGCCACGAGATTTCAACGCGTGAATCTCACTACGTGAACTCGTCTCTCAACTCAAAACTTAACATCTTGACATCTCTTCAACGCAAACCAACAATTCAAAATCATCAAAACTCTTTATCAGTCAACTATCATTTATACTCGAAACCAATTGTTCGAGTGTCAGATACCAACATTTATGTGCGTTAAACATAACTCTCACACTCACTCCATTTAGACATATAATCGACAACAAACTCAAATAATAAATCATATCTTAACAATTTAACATGCTAATAATTCTCAATTAAATCTTCAACATTGTAATAAAATACTAAATTCCAACTTTCAGTAATTAACATGCTTCTCTAACTTATTTATCTCATTTAAACTAATAAATCTAATCCATGCTAATTTCTCATACTTAGCCATTTTATATGCATTCCTCATGCAACTCAAAAACCTCGATAACTTACTAATCATGCTCATCTCATAAATACTCAAATAATTCATAAAGTCTTACTAACATTGCATTAACTCATATGCACTGCTAGTTCACTTACATGACTTCACATACGCCACATATCTCAACTTAAAATCGAGCATCGCTCGTCTCTGGCCTTATGACTCACGGCCTTCATCAAATTTGAACCTCGGTGTTCAAATTAATCTAAGTAAATTATACATGCAATATTTAATAAATATAAACACATATATAAACTCAAATCATTCAAATAAAAATCAAATATTCACATCCGGGCATCAAACCATTCGGTCCTCATGCTTCTCGTTTCTAACCTTCCTCGAAAATTCCCAATTTAATCTAGCATGCTCATGTGATATCGTAGAACACATATATGCAATAATATTCATCATGCAACGTCCCAAACTTCACGAATTTAAATAATCATATTCTAAAAACTTATACAATTTTCGTGCTTGGAAAAATACGAATTTAATATATATCGATTCTAGCATACCCCTAAGCACAAATATCAAGTCAAAACGATCAAACAAAAATCGAAAGACGAGCTAATATGTGAAAAACGGGGCTGCCCTCATGGGTTTCATAGCTACGGTTCGTTCCGTTCTTACTCCCTTCATTAAACATGCTCAACATCTACCCAAGAACAACATACTAAAATTTCACGACGATCCGACGTCGTTTCAAAATAAAGTCGAGAATCGACATTTTTCGACGTCGACGAAAATCGAAAAGAAAACCATCAAAACGTAGGTAGAGATGTTACCTACGTGAATCTATGATCAAAAAGGTGCTCGGCGCTCGTCTCCTTGCTCAAAACGGAGCTCAAAAGCTTGAGCTCAAGCTAAAAATGAAAATGGCGTGAGTGGTGTGTGTTTTAGGTGTTGTGTGTGTGAGTTTGTGTGTTGTGCGTGAGTGTTTGGCTGTAGCAGCCATAAGTTAGTGAGGGGAAAGGTGTTGGGCGGTTGGGGGGGTGGTTAAGGGTAGGGTAGGTTAGATATTTAGTCGTTAAATATCTCGTCTCGTCTCGTTTTAACGACTAACTACCCATACTCTTCGTTACTCGCCCTCTCAACCTCTACTCACTTTCATTACACTCGTAATTCTATATAAATATAGAAAATACAAGCTCGTTCTCGAAATTCTGATAAACGAGCTCGGTTCGTTTATCGAGAAAATCCGGTTTACTATTCACCCGTCGTCCAAAAATAAAAACTTTCATTATTGGACTCGTATCGAAAAACTAAGAATATTTCTCGACGACGTGCACGTAAGATTTTGAAAGTCGACAAAAAGACGAAATAGCCGTATTTTACTATTCATCGTCAAAAAGTCAAAAATTTCAAAAACGTCTTAACGGACTCAGATTTCACTTCCGAGTTCACCGTTCTCATTCAAATAATTATCTAGAATTATTTGAATACTCAAACTCAAATACGGATATAAAATCCCACATCATTCTCACATCATCAAAAGAACATCTCAACATCTTTAAAATATAACAACAAAACTTCATATAACTCTTCATCTCTTTACAAAGTAAATCAAACAAGGGATCTAAACCCTAATTACTCAAACTCAATCAATTAAACACGTCATCAAAAGCCCGGGTATTACATACCCTCCCCCTAAAAATAAATTTTGTCCCGAAATTTGTACCTCCTGTAAATGTTTCGGGTACTTCTCTCACATCTTATCCTCAAGCTCTCTTTCCACTTCTTTCTAACTATAACGTCTCCACTGGACTTTAACCAGTGCAATCGACTTATTTCTCAATTGTCGAATCTTATGATTTAGCATCATCTGAGGTCTCTCTCTCTTCATAACTCAAGTCAATTTCTAAGATCATTTCTTCTTAGTAAACCACATGGTTTGGATCGAAAATATATATCCTCTCAATTGTGACACGTGAAACACGTTATGCACATTTCCAAAGCTAGGTGGCAAAGCCAACCTGTACGCTATTGGACCTATCTTTTGCAAAATCTCATAAGGACTTATAACTCTGGGTCTAAGCTGTCCTTTAACTCCAAATCTATTCATCCCCTTTGAGGGTGAAACCTTCAAGAAAACTTCGTCTCCTATCTCGAAACTTTGTCTCACATCTTATAGGCAAACTCAATTTGTGGCAACACATTCTCCCGATGTACTCCTCTATCAAGGATAGTAGTTCTTATCATATTTCTATCGTCTGGATGGTCTTTTCTGATTGTCCATCATTTTGGGGATGAAAGGCTATGCTGAAATTCATCCTTGTACCCAACTCTTTCTGTAAACTCATCCAAAAACGTGATGTAAATTTTGGATCTCTCTCTGAGGTGATCTTACATCGGTACTCAAAGCAATCTTATAATCTCACGAACGTACAATTATGCTAACTTATCTGGTCCATACGCGATTAGGATCAGTATGAAATGTGCAGATTTTGTTAGTCGATCTACAATCACCCAAATTGCTGTATTTCCTCTTTGACTTTTCGGTAAAGCTATCACAAAATCCATCGCTATGTGATCTCATTTCCACTCGGGAATTTCCAACGGTTTTAACTTCCCATAGGGTCGTTGGTGTAATGCTTTCACTTGCTGACAAGCTAAGCATCGCTCTACAAACGAAGCTATGTTTCGTTTCATTCCGTCCCACAAAAATCTCTTTTTCACAACCTGATACATCTTTGTGTCTCCTGGGTGGGCGGTGTAAGGCGTGTCATGAGTCTCACTCATGATCGTATTCTTAAGTTCATCATCGCGGGGAATACATATTCTCCCCTCAAATAAGATAGCATTGTCTGATGTTTTTTTTTTTTTTGTAACTCTTGAGATCTCCTGCTCTTATCCTTTCTCGTAACTTGTTCATTGTCTCATCTTTCCTTGTGCTTCAATCACCATTTTCCTCAAACTAGGCATCGTCGCAACAATACTCGATATCGTCACCGGTGGTTTTATCATCTCTATCCTCATCATGTCAAAGTCCTTTATAAGCTCATCCTCTCTCGTGAGAAGACATCCTAACTTTGACGAGACCTTTCGGCTCAATGCATCGGCTACTACATTGCCAACATTCTTTACTAATTTGAGCCATCTCCTTTGCCTCATGTTAATATCCTTATACTCGAAAAAGTATTTCAAAGTTTTGTGGTCCGTGAAAATCTCACATCTAACTCCGTAGAGATGATGTCTCCAAATTTTCAGGGCATGCACAACGGCTGCAAGCTCTAAATCATGCGTTGGATAATTTATCTCGTGGGGTCTAAGTTGTCGTGATGCATAGACTATAACTCTTCCTTCTTGCATCAAAACACATCCTAGCCCATTCTTTGACGCATCTGTGTAGATGGTATACTCTTTATCCATTTTCGGGACTAGCAGCACTGGTGCTGTAGTCAATTTCCTTTAAGCTCTTAAAAACTCTCTTCACACTCCTCTTTCCAATTGTACTTAGCTTCTTTTCTAAGTAATTGTGTCATCGGTCTTGTTATCGTGGAAAATCCTTCAATAAACCTCTGATAGTATCCTGCTAAGCCTAAAAAGCTGCGAATCTCGTTAGGCGTAGTTGGTGATCTCCACTCATGTACAGCTTGTACCTTGGCGGGGTCAACTTTAATTCCTTCGGGTGATACAATATGTCCTAGAAAAGTTACTTCGTTCAACCAAAACTCGCACTTGGTGAATTTGGCAAAAAGCTTCTCAACTCTTAACGTTTCCAACATCGTTCTCAAATGTTTTGGCGCCCCTGCTCATTCTTCGAATAGATGAGAATATCATCTATGAAAACTAGGACAAATTTATCCAGTTATTGATGAAAACTCGATTCATGTGATCCATGAAAACTACTGGTGCCTTCGTCAAACCGAATGGCATAACTATGAACTCATAGTGCTCATACCTCATTTGAAAGCTGTCTTAGGTATATCCTTCTGTCAATATTTCAACTGGTGGTAATCTGATCTCAAGTCAACTTTTAAGAAAAAAGCTCGCTCCTCTTAATTGATCTAACAAGGCATCTATCCTCGGTAAAGCATATTTGTTCATGAGTGTCAATTTATTCAGTTCTCGATAATCTATGCACATTCTCAACGTGTCATCCTTCTTTTTGACAAAAAGTACTGGTGCTCCCCACGGGGATACACTAGGTCAAATAAAACCTAACTCGAGCAATTCTTGCAGCTGAATCTTCAGCTTTTGTAGCTCCTTAGGCGCCATTCTATAGGGTGCCTTCGACACTAGTGCTGATCCAGGTTCTAGGTCGATAGTGAACTCCAACTGTCTTGTTGGTGGCAATCCTGGTAAGACCTCGGGAAATACATCTCTATATTCCCTTACCACTGCTACATCCTCAAAGTTTTTTTTTTACTTGATTCTCCTTCATCATTCAAGTAAACTAGGTAAGCTTGTGCTCCTTTCTTCTTTACCAATTTCGACGCCTGAAGTGCCGAAATGATTGGAATTCTCTTCTTTCTATCAATGTCGTGAAAACATGTCTGTTCCTTCCCAGGTGGTTGGAAAGTTATCTGTCTCTTCTTACAATCAATTGGGGCAAAGTTCTCTGCTAACCAGTCCATCCTTAGAATAATGTCTATGTTCCACATAGGCATTAAGTGCAAGGTTCTTGCTTTCATCTTTAGTGATTCTAACTCAAGCTCTAAGCTAGAAATCATGTAAGAAACTGTAGTAGCTCTTTCTACAGGAGTGATTACTCTCAACTCGGGACTAGCTCATTTTGGTTCGAGTTTGAAGGTAACATGCTTCAAACAATTAACGAATGCGAGGCTCCTGTAATAAACAGGATTCTAACTAGTGCATCCAATAACTTGCCCATACTACCTTAAAGTCCTGCCTTAAACCGGCACATAAAACTCAGACATCTCTTCATCAGTATCCATCTTCTGATGAGCAAATTGTGATAGCTCACAGAATTCTCGGTTATACTCTACAACCGATTTCTTTCCTTGCATCAAACTTCGATAATCAGCCTCTCGCTGCTTACTGTACTCCTCGGTACATACTTCTCAAGAGTAGTCTTCAATTGTTCTCAAGTATAGTCTACCAGTTGCTCAGGTGTTAAAGTCCTCTGACGTGTCTCTCACTAGTCTTATACATTAAAAGAATCTACTAGGATAACTCAGAAGTTGTAAGGGTTCAACCCTAGAACGACATCAAAACAAATTGTTCAAGAGACTCAAATGAATGACCAGAGGGTAGAATGAAGTAACTACCAGGTCGAACAAAAATGACCTAGAGTAAGAACCCATCTGGCTTTTCAACCGAAAGTTGAAACACGTGGGTTTATAAACCCAAAACACGTCTACTGAGATTTGGATCATGCGGACTGGCCAGGTCCAACATAATCACTCCCCAGTCACACGGGATATACTATCCCGAACTTGGAAATTCTGTATCTTCTAAACCCTCAACATACTATACATAACAAAACTTAAGTTCGCACCAGCAAGCTAAAAGCTTCATCTTTTAGGTCCCATGTTCTAGACTCGTGTTCTGAATGCTCAACATTTTTTTTCTCTCTTCTTATGTTGCGGTAGTGGTGGCGGAGTATTATCCCGCCTATCCTTCACATCACACTCTTGATGACATCTTTGAGGCATTTTGAAATCACAAAAGAAAAACTCAACTCGACCAACGCTCTAAGCATCCTCGAAACTCAAGTTCAACTCAACAACTCAAACTCTAAGGAAACCCTCACGGTCACCTTAACATTCATCTGTAAGGCAATAAGCACTCACGAAATGCTAACATAAAGACCACTCGAGTCCACAAAATATATCCATCAGTAGAATGCCTCTTTATAGAGGACTTACATAAAGGGGTTATATAAACCCTACAAAAACCATAGTATCTATCGTAATGTCCCTTCTAAACCGACACCATTAATAGTACTATGTCTCGGTCTGGACCTCCTACGGTAATTGCTACCAGTTAACTCATCTAGTTGCTACTTTAGCACACTAGGAACATCCATCTATTTAACATCAGTAGGGTACTATATTCGCATGCTCATCTATCATCATATCAAAAGCTCAAGTATCAGTATCTCCTAAGTAAGTTATATACATCGCAATGTAATTGAAACTAATAAAAAACGAGGGTGTACCACTCATACTCTCAAGATCATCCTTAGCTCCAGCCTACATCGGCTTCTCTTCTCATCCTCATCAACTCTAGCCCTTCTCGGCTACTTCTCATCCTCATCAACTCTAGCCCTTCTCGGCTACTTCTCATCCTCATTATCGTTTATCATTTTATCATCTTTGGTAACTGATACTCAAGAATCGACTCGATATCTACTACACTCTTCTGGAGTCCCTGGTAGAAAACAGGCATCCGGTCAGTAGATCCGCATAGAAAAATCTAGGTATCTGTAACAAATCCCATCTCCTGTGGGTCCAGCGCTCAAGACAACCTGTCCCATCATATTGAGAGGCTTTCTTCCTTGCTCAATCCTACCACTCGATTGGTAGCACGGGGACTAGGTGCACAATGCCATCCAGTCTAGTAACAACCATAAGGCGTTCATCCTTTCATAGTCTATGAACATGTGTTTGAAAATCTGCTAGGGTATCTCTGTACCACATACTGTACGCCTCGTCCTCGTATTCGATCTTCCTTGAGTTCGATCTCACAGCAGTCCACTTTCGTGCAGTGCCAACAGTCCTGGCCAACCTATAAGGAGAACTTAAAGGTGACTCTAGGAACTAACTCTACTTGGCTCCAGCAGCAGAAATAAACAAAACATAACTTAGCAAAACTCCTACTAAGTAGTGCTGTTCTCTTAAAACTCAAGCTCAAAACATCTAAATTCTCATCTCGTCCCATCTTTACATAGTAGGTAACCTCTCTAAACAATGATAGTAGATCCCTTAATCTAAATCATCGTGATTCAGTAAGACAACTCAAACAATTCTCTCTCAAAGCCATCTCCAAAGACTATGGCTCATGATACCTTCTCAAGTACCATTCAGGTTGCGCGAGCAAAACTCGCGTTACAAAACATCTCAAACATACCGTACAATATCTCATTGCAGCATGCTAATAACTCATCATTAATCATGCTATTATACTCATGCGCATAACTCAAACTCATAACTCATACCAACAAGTACTTAAAGCAATTGCTAATTCTCTCAAGCTTTAGCTCTAAGTTCTCATTTCATCATTCTACTTTGTAGAAAATCTCTCTTAACAATGACATTAGATTCCTTCATCTAAATCATCGTGACTTATCACAACTGCTCAAACAATTCTCATCACAAAACATCTCAAATACATCACATCATAACTCATAATTATGCATCCTCAATCATATAACATCATATGATATAAACTCTCTCATGATTCATCATGTAACATCAACATCATACTCTTACAACATAATAACTCATTATTAATCATGTTGTCATCCTCAAACTCAAACTATGCATCTTCAAAGTATAACATCATAACTCATCATATAACCTCAACATCATGCTCTTCAAAATTTAGCGTCAACTAAACTTTGAAATTTTACATACCTCGTTGAGCCTGGTGTGATGGTGCGCTGAGCTCACGGTTGTTAATAACTTTTAGTCTAGTGACTCATTCTAGACTAAACTCAAGACTTCTAATTCAGAGCTTTCCTTCGCTCTGATACCACTCTGTCGCAGCCCGCCCTAACTAAGGATAGTTAAGTCGAGTGATCTACAACAAGGGATGGGGTTAAAGAATAAGGGAAAGAAAGGGGCATCATTTGGAACCGTAAAACTTACTCAACATAAGAAAACTCGTCATAATTTCTCATTAATACTCATTTAAACAGTCTATGAAAGACAACATAAAGCTTAATTAATATTATTAATCAAGTTGTACATCATATGAAACCATTCTCTTAAGACTCATAGTATGACATAACATACTATAACATCATAACATTTTGCAGCGGAAAGTAGCTAGACATATGTATGAAGACAAATTCTAGACAGGTTAACTTCGTTTATTAACAACCCTGGAGACTCCGCTCATTGCAGCACCATCATCACATCAGCTCAACCTGCACATTTAGAAAACATATGCAGGGCTGAGTACAAAAGCACTCAGTGAACACATGCCAAACATCTCATTCTTATAAAGCTATAAATATTGTCATTGCCATTTCATATGCATAATACAAGGAATTTGTAGAAAGGCCCTGTATTAGCTAAACTCATTTTCATTTCCTCAAAGTTGTCTGCGCAGACTTTTCTCATCAGGTAAGTATCATATCTGTTATAACATCAAGTACTGAGAGGGAGGCCTCCCTCTGCAGCACTGTGATCGGCCAACCCGCTCGATGACTCACGACCACCTCAGTGTACACAAATCCTTACTAGTATCTACACTAGCATAGGACCGAATTCTTCATCTCAAGCAGATAGATAACATACCAAAACATCAAAAATTTGGCAATGCAATAACTTCAATATAACATCCTTCATATAATAATTCCCTTCATTTCATTTCATAAAGAACCATTCATCATTTGATCATTTTCATAAAATCGAAACTTAACAATTATATCATGTCATTCATTTCATTTCGTATAAGAGGCCTGCATGCAGGGGATCTCTATATACGTGTTTAAGAAAGCCCACCTCGTTGTGTCTCTGTATCAATGAGTATCGTCACTCTCTCCCTCAAGTCGTTACTTCCCAAAAGGACCTTCATCGTTATGAAGAATCAGTGAGAAGTTATTAAAGAAAACTCGATTAATAATCTAATCTCTTTTATGAAACATTAGTATCTCTAATGTTCATCTCTCTTTTGACTATGCCCAAATCCTAATTTCACTAAGAAATTATAATGATTATTTGATGATATATCAAAGTATTCACTAAAAATTTCGGCATGACCTATTCATACATAACGTCAGCCACGAGATTTCAACGCGTGAATCTCACTACGTGAACTCGTCTCTCAACTCAATACTTAACATCTTGACATCTCTTCAACGCAAACCAACAATTCAAAATCATCAAAACTCTTTATCAGTCAACTATCATTTATACTCGAAACCAATTGTTCGAGTGTCAGATACCAACATTTATGTGCGTTAAACATAACTCTCACACTCACTCCATTTAGACATATAATCGACAACAAACTCAAATAATAAATCATATCTTAACAATTTAACATGCTCATAATTCTCAATTAAATCTTCAACATAGTAATAAAATACTAAATTCCAACTTTAAGTAATTAACATGCTTCTCTAACTTATTTATCTCATTTAAACTAATAAATCTAATCCATGCTAATTTCTCATACTTAGCCATTTTATATGCATTCCTCATGCAACTCAAAAACCTCGATAACTTACTAATCATGCTCATCTCATAAATACTCAAATAATTCATAAAGTCTTACTAACATTGCATTAACTCATATGCACTGCTAGTTCACTTACATGACTTCACATACGCCACATATCTCAACTTAAAATCGAGCATCGCTCGTCTCTGGCCTTATGACTCACGGCCTTCATCAAATTTGAACCTCGGTGTTCAAATTAATCTAAGTAAATTATACATGCAATATTTAATAAATATAAACACATATATAAACTCAAATCATTCAAATAAAAATCAAATATTCACATCTGGGCATCAAACCATTCGGTCCTCATGCTTCTCGTTTCTAACCTTCCTCGAAAATTCCCAATTTAATCTAGCATGCTCATGTGATATCGTAGAACACATATATGCAATAATATTCATCATGCAACGTCTCAAACTTCACGAATTTAAATAATCATATTCTAAAAACTAATACAATTTTCGTGCTTGGAAAAATACGAATTTAATATATATCGATTCTAGCATACCCCTAAGCACAAATATCAAGTCAAAACGATCAAACAAAAATCGAAAGACGAGCTAATATGTGAAAAACGGGGCTGCCCTCATGGGTTTCATAGCTACGGTTCGTTCCGTTCTTACTCCCTTCATTAAACATGCTCAACATCTACCCAAGAACAACATACTAAAATTTCACGACGATCCGACGTCGTTTCAAAATAAAGTCGAGAATCGACGTTTTTCGACGTCGACGAAAATCGAAAAGAAAACCATCAAAACGTAGGTAGAGATGTTACCTACGTGAATCTATGATCAAAAAGGTGCTCGGCGCTCGTCTCCTCACTCAAAACGGAGCTCAAAAGCTTGAGCTCAAGCTAAAAATGAAAATGGCGTGAGTGGTGTGTGTTTTAGGTGTTGTGTGTGTGAGTTTGTGTGTTGTGCGTGAGTGTTTGGCTGTAGCAGCCATAAGTTAGTGAGGGGAAAGGTGTTGGGCGGTTGGGGGGGTGGTTAAGGGTAGGGTAGGTTAGATATTTAGTCGTTAAATATCTCGTCTCGTCTCGTTTTAACGACTAACTACCCATACTCTTCGTTACTCGCCCTCTCAACCTCTACTCACTTTCATTACACTCGTAATTCTATATAAATATAGAAAATACAAGCTCGTTCTCGAAATTCTGATAAACGAGCTCGGTTCGTTTATCGAGAAATCCCGGTTTACTATTCACCCGTCGTCCAAAAATAAAAACTTTCATTATTGGACTCGTATCGAAAAACTAAGAATATTTCTCGACGACGTGCACGTAAGATTTTGAAAGTCGACAAAAAGACGAAATAGCCGTATTTTACTATTCATCGTCAAAAAGTCAAAAATTTCAAAAACGTCTTAACGGACTCAGATTTCACTTCCGAGTTCACCGTTCTCATTCAAATAATTATCTAGAATTATTTGAATACTCAAACTCAAATACGGATATAAAATCCCACATCATTCTCACATCATCAAAAGAACATCTCAACATCTTTAAAATATAACAACAAAACTTCATATAACTCTTCATCTCTTTACAAAGTAAATCAAACAAGGGATCTAAACCCTAATTACTCAAACTCAATCAATTAAACATGTCATCAAAAGCCCGGGTATTACAATAGACGAGGTATTAGTGTCCCCTATAACGGCATGGTGAAGTCTCCCATGTGTTGTGGATTATTCTGCGCCATCTCTTTGTTTTCCTCTTTTAAAGTTTGCTCTGAACGGTCAGAGTCAGAGTTTGCTTCTTCCTTTCTTTCTATGGTCTACTCTGTATGGTCAGAGTCAGAGTTCGATCTAGAGCCAGAGTCAGAGTAGAATTCGTCTGCTCTGTCACGCGCCTTTTCATCAGAACCAGACTCAGAAATGTCTGCTCTGTTACGCGCCTTTCCAAAAATACCCGCGTTCGTGTTGTCCAAGGAAGACACCAGTTTTCTTTTCAGACTACGGCGTCCCTGCATGGACAACACTAACAAACGGATTAAACGCACCGACGAGAGAAAGTAACAAAAACAAGAAAAGGAAATAAAAAAAAGCAAGTAAAAATAGAAAGTAAAGTAACACAATTAAAAAGCCTAAAACCTTCCCCGGTAACGGCGCCAAAATTTGACCCAACCTAAACACCTCTAGATTGACTTGCAATAGGACAAGGACACTCTAGCAATGGTAAGTTGACCCAAAGTCATATCTCAAGGAAGATCTTAAAGGGCTTCTAATTGTAGCACATGAAAGCAGTAATGATTGGATTGAAAGCAGTAAAATTAAACTAAAGCTTGAAATTAAACTTAACTAGAAACTTAAACTTAAGAATTATCTAGGCGAAAAAAGAATTAAACTAATGTTTGTAGATTAAAATTTAACTTAAAACTTAAACTTAAAATTAACTAGGCGGAACTCAAATACTTAAGCATAAATAAACTATTAAACCCTAGGCAGAATTAAACGATTAAAGTAAAGGCGAGTCGAATTTAAACACTACGAAACTAAGAATTTAAATACTTGTAAATAAAAGCTTCTAATCTAATTGACATAAAAGAAATAGCATAATTGAAAGCAAAACATAATCTAATAACGATGCAAAGAAATGAAAGCAAATACGAAATACCTAAACGTCGCGAGGATGAAATCACTGTCACTTGATTACAACTCGAAACGAAAACTAAATCAAACGAAACTTTAAATCTAATTACAAAAGAAATCTCAAAAACTTGAAGAACTAAGAAAACTTGAAAACCCTAATGTTTGACTGCCTGGCGGAAGATTAATTCTCAAAGGCGGAAGCAAAAGATTAGGGCAAAAGATGATGATTATCACATGAACATTAAGGCCCTATTTATAGACTACCAAACAACCCTAAAGGAAACATGAAGGCCCAACAAATCTCCGTCTAAAATAGAATCGTGCGCGCACAGGAGATTGCATTGGATAAGTTGCTCGGCAAGTCTTGGCAGCTCTGGCAAGTCATGGAAGCTTTGGCGAGTTATGGCAGAGCTGGAAGTAGTCAGCTCTGTAGAAGTAGTCTGCTCTGGAACAGTGTTGGCGTAGGTAGCTCTGGAGTTTGTCAGCTCTGGAGATGTATCAGCTCTGGACGAATAAATGCCAGCTCTGTAGATTTAGCTCTGCACACATGAATGTCAGCTCTGGCAAAGGAAAATCTGGAAAGTCAGCTCTGTCGAGATTGGTCGGTTCTAGAACTCAGCTCTGGCTCTGGCACGGGAAATCCACTCTGACGACTGAACTTCAGCTCTGTCAGCTTTGGACACCAATTTGAGCCCAAAATAGCCATTTCTGATCCAAAAACTCGAACAAAACATTCTTCCTCCAAGTGGGAGATTTCTTTGTAGGAGATTTCTTTACATACTTAGACACTTTTCGAACTTCCCTGCTTCTAACCCTAGACTCCACAGCCATTATCTGTAAGAACTCTAATCTTTTTCAGATCTGTACAACAAATGGCATCAACCAGTTGCAGCAGAGCGGATATACTGACGCCGATGAATTACTAGTCAGACATGGTGGGCTGACCTTTGTCACCGCCGAAGCACCTTTTACCCTGAAGACACCAGTCCAACCGTTCTATGAGAACTTGACCATCGATTCCGCTGGAGACATCGTCTGCAATATCAATGTCTTCACCATCTCCAACTTCAAAGAACAAGAGCCAATACAGATCAATGTCTCACACATTGTCCGAGGGCTCTATCGTCTTCCCCATACCGGCCCTCTGCCGTCAACCATCTCTGACAAGGAGGCCAATGAGACTTTGAAGGAGGCCATGAACAAAAAAAGGCATCACAACTGAAGGCACTGTAAAGCTTTCAGATTACAAGCTTAGCCACAAACTTCTGGCTAAGATCATCCAGAAATGCTGGATAGGAGCAATTGGATCACCAGATCATGCGTCACAGCCACAGAAGAACATCCTGGCCGCACTAATGAAGGAACAACTGAGAAAGAGCATACCTACATTTGCTCTACGATAAGAGATCTCAATCTTGGACACAAAAAATGCTCAGGCAAGGGAATAGGGTTTCCTAAATCATTCTCGAGGCCACGAAGAACATTACGGTATTCTAGTCGGAGCAGATTGCCATCACCGATCACTATCGGTTGTTCAAACAAGTAAAAAGTTCTTCCAAAGCCTCCCGTTCAATTGCCACTTCTCCAAAATCTGTGGAGACTGAAGTCCCATCGTCTTCAACTGATAAAGTTCCTCCAACCTCTCCCACTGAAGAAATCCCTCCAAATGCCTCACCTGATACACTTCCTTCAACTTTCACCTCACGCCGCCCTCGTACCACTCCCAAAAAGACCAAGACAAAAACCAAGTCCGACAGAATATCAGTTCGGATCCCTTCCAAATCCAAAGCTAGGGATGTCAATCCAGTCCAAAACCCGTGGGCCGACCCGAGTAACCAGACATGCAAAATTAGAGGGTTAGGATTGAAAAATCACAACCCGATTATAAATCGGGCTAGCCCGTTCGGGCTGGCGGGTTGAAGCGGGTCAGCCCATCGGGCTGGCGGGCCAGCACATTGGGCTACTATTTTTTTAATTGAATTTTAAAATACTTTAGAGTTTAGGCCTTTAAGGTTTGGCCTGAAACTGGAATTTTTTCAGCTTCACTAGTCACTAGCGCGCTGATCACTATTTTTCTAGCAATAAAAACACTGCAACTAACACAGTGTTTCAAATACGACATATGCAAGTTTCGGCTTGAAAGCATCCTCACCGCACAGCATTGCCGAATGTGGGAAGTCATCACCAACGGATCAATCATCATCACCGAAACTATCAAAAGAGTTCATGTTGACCCAGCTCGGGATCCATACGATGAGGTCCAGATCAAGCAAAAGGCAGACTTCACCACAGAAGAAAGGAAGCAAGATGAGCTAGACAACCTCGCCAAAAGCATCATCTCCGGCACAGTTCCAGACAAGCATGTCACCAAGATCATCAAGTGCAAAACTGCAAGGTGATGTGGGACATTCATGAAAGAATGTGCATCGGATCCGAGGAAATAAAGGAGAACAAGCTGTCCATAGCTTGTCAAAAATTCGACTCTTTCTTCATGCTCAAGAATGAATCTGTCGACGAGATGGAAATAAGATTCAACCAGATCCTAAACGAAGTTCAATCCATCTCGAAGGACAAGTACACTCAATGAGAAATCAACTTGAAGATTCTTCGAGCACTTCCGCAAGGAGATTGGCAGATCTATTCAGTTGCTCATCAGAACAAGCCTGGATTCAGTCAACTCCCGACAGACAAGTTATTCTCTGATCTCTTGCCAAATGAGTTCGACATCCAGAGAAATCTTGGACTCAAGAAGGCTGGAGGATCAGATGAAGATGGTCCATCAACCTCAAGAGGAGCAGCACTGAAAGCTTCAGCAAGAGAAAGCAAGAAGCAGACAAAGAAACCAGCGGAACTCAAGCCCGAGGACTTCTTCAGTCAATACGCTTTGTTGACTGAAAGATTCAACAAGATGGAGTCCAAATTCCGCAAGTACAGGAGGTTCCACAAGCAGCACTACAAAGGGAATGAAAGAGAAAGCAACTCCAGATATTCCACTGATCGAAGCGGAGAAAGAAAGTCAGTCGCTTTCGACTTGAAAGATGTGGAATGCTTTGGATGCAAAAAGAAAGGGCACTTTCGAACTGAATGCCCTGAATTGACGCAGTCTGAGCACAAAGAGCTGAAAGCCAAGAAAGATAACAAATATGCGAAGAAGAAAGCGATGGTTGCTGACGATGCAGGATCTTCCGAAGAAACATCAGAATCATCCGACTTCAACTCTACCAGCTCAGATGATGAGAGCCAAGCCCTGATGGCCAACGAAACCAAAAGCGTGGCCGACAACAGCTACGACAATGGAATGAACGGCTCAGAGGTAAACTCTCACTCAAAAACTCCTTATACTGATTACTCCCTGGTGTTTTCAAGAGATCACTCAGAATCTGGAGAAAGCTCAGCCAATGAAACTGACGAGTTCGATCAGCTCATGACTCATCACTGTCAGTTGAGGAAAATGTTCGAAAATCTCCTCAAGCAGAATTAGACAATCATCTACTTTCCGGATGAAACTTGTCTTGATCAACTACTCATGGAGAACAGTCGACTGGAAGAGAAGCTCAGAGTTTCTAATTCAGAGTGTGATAGAGCATCTCATGAAATCAAAAGGCCCAATCACAAACTGGAAGAAACAGTCAAGGACTGCATGATGAAGTCTCCCATGATGAACAACTTTCCTTCAAAAGGCCTCGTTGAAAGCATTGGAGGAAAGGTTGCTACAACTGATAAAGGAAAGAATATCATGATCGAAGCAGCAGATGTCACTTCAGAAGAATCAAGAGATCATGATATGGATGAAGTTCGGAAATGCAAACTGATGGCAAGAACAAATGTTCCTCCTCCATAAAGCTACAGACGAGCCAAGGAGGCTGTCACAGCCCACTATCCCAATGACGGGTTAACCGGGGTTATGACTTGGGTGAACAATAAGAAATGGAAATTAAAAAGGAATTTACTAAATAACCAACATTAATAACAACAAACTAGTGGTATATATATATATATATAACCACTTGGGTAATTAACAAATGAGCCAGCCATAACGACTAAACCCCAAATGAAAGTTAAACAAAATGAAGGAGTAATAAGTTCCACAATACGATAACAAATTCAGAGTGTTTGCAGCGGAAAAACGTGTGAGTTATGCATATGGAGATGCATACTCAAGGTTTCATTACATAAACATCAAAAGGGAAATCCGCTCAACACCGATCCATTCCATCGCCTGCTCAACCTGCACATTTAGAAATACATGCAGGGCTGAGTATAAAAATACTCAGTGACATAAGCCGAAAATACAACATGCATACATATATAAATTGAACTGCCATAACAGTAACACACAGGGGTTTTCATAAATGACCTGCGCTTACTAAAACATTTCGTTCATTTTCATAAAGGTGGATGCATCCCATTTTCAGTCTATATGATCCATATCTGTCCTTTCTGTCACGCGCCGGGAAGGAGGCCTCCTTACCACGGACGCCAAGACCGGTCGCAAGCGACTCGCGGTCTCCATGAGTGTACACGTTAACCCTAGCTAGCGACCTTTGTCTAGCATAGGATCCCAATTGGATTTCCTTTAAAGTTGGCGAACCAACACAGATAGGATACATATAAAAACATAAACATTTTGGCAGTCAATCATTTCATAAACATTTCATTTTCATAACATTTTCATTTTCATAAAGGGCATTAAACATATAAGCATTTCATAAGAACTGAATAAATAGTCAAAACATATCATGCATATATATTCGCATATGAGGCCTACGTCACGCAGGGGATCTCTATATACGTAATAATAAAATAATGCCCACCTCAATTGTTCTTAAAGCTGGCGTGGAGTCGTTTCTTCTTCTGCTTCACTTTCTGTCGCCCGGACCTTCATTGATGAAGAGTCGATAAGTTCGTGAAGAAATTGTCATAAGACAAAGTCTAATTCTACGTGCCTAAGGTATCTTTTAATGTTTTAGGGTTCTAGCATCCATATTAATCTCGTTTCATTCAATCAATAAAATGTAACCACTTATCATGTAACTATCATATGGGTTCGAACCCAATTGTTCGAACATCAACATGTACATAATCCATAACTTCCTTCTACACCCGTCATTTAGTCAAGTACTCCATCAATTAAGAACAAGCTATATATTATTACCCTGAAAATTTAATCATTATAAATCATGCTTTCTCATACTTCGCACATTTTCATCACTTAAATAAATAAATCATTTATAAACATATGCTTAGCAATTTAATATCTCAATTAAATCCCAAGCTCATTTGATAAAGTAAATCATATACTTAATCATTCTATAACACAATTCCATATATTTTTTTTTATCATGTAAATAAATAAGAAATTCCATTATTCATTTATAAATAATAAAACATTTTAAAATCCATTGAGATGAAATAAAACATTTTAACCATTAAAAAAAAATCCATACTCGTAAGCTTTGAAAATAATTTTATCATGTAATAAATGGGGCTTAATCCCAAAATATTTGCTTTTAAGTCCATTAATAATTTAAATAATAGAATGGACTTCATTTAGAATAAATAATCCCAACTTTAAATATTAAAATTTAAATCAAGAGATTTAAATTCACTAAATAATTTAGTGTAAATTCAAACATTTTTTTTTTAAAAAAAATAAGGCCAAAAATTCGTAGGCTTTATTAATCAATTAACAGTTCAAAACTTAATTAAAATGGGCCCATTACATTTTATTAAATAAAAATCGGCCCATTCCCTTTTTTTTTACAAATCAGGAAGGCCCAGCAACATAAAATAAAATCGGCCCATTTTATTTAAAATTTTCGGCCCTAGCTAAATAAATAAATCGGCCCAAACAAAATTAATAAAAAGCCCAATTAAATCCTAACCCTAACACCTATACACACATATAAATATACAAAACACACACATCAGCACACAACACACACACACACCTCACGCCACTCTCACTCTCCCTCTCGGCTCTCTCTCTCGCCTCTCTTACTCTCACTCGGCTGAGGGCGGCACCGCCTCCGGCGCGCCACCTCGCCGAGCACCTCCCTTCCCCCTCTCATCTCTCTGACCTCCTCCGTTCGCCTCCCTCTCTCTCTGTTCTCTCCCCCCTCGCCGGAATCGATGCATGCGCCTCGCCGTGAAGGAGCTCGGCCGCCGTCCGTCGCCTCCTCCGTCGTTCGTCTTGCTGGAATCGCGGTGGAGGCCGAGCCTTGCCTCGCCGGGAAGGTAGGCTCCAGATCTGAGCTCCCCCTCTTTTTCTCTTTTCCGGCCGACCAGGAACAGCTCGGTGCTCCCGCCACCGTGTCGCCGCTGCCGATGCTGCCGCATCGTCGTCACCGGAGAAGATAAGTTCTCCCTCCTATCTCTCTCTCTCCCTCCCCTGTTCTACCTTCTCTTCTCTCTTTTTTTTTTTACAGCAGCCCTAACCATCTCTCTCTCGTTTCAGACAGACAAAGGAAAAATGCGGCGGCTGCCGCCGCGCCACCTCCGGCCGTGAGCAGCCGCCGGCTGCTCTCACCCCCATCACTTCGTTCCCGAACAGACACAAGACAAAGTACAAGAACCCCCAAATTCAGTCCAGATTCACAAGTATAGCAAAGCTAGGGTTTTGTTTAGAAATCTGTTCTTTCATCATTCATTTATCATTTCCTTAGCAAAAATCAAACCTTGTAAATGTAATAGCTTAGAAAATATATTAACATGTGTGCGTGCGTATTCTTCTGTTCTTTGATGCTTGAATCGAAATTAACAAGATGAAGTAGGGAGAAATTGGAGTAACCTCGATATGAGGGGTGGTGTTGGCAATAGTTCGATTCTGCAATTTGTTGATCACAAAGTAAGAATGAATTTTTTTGAAATTGGAACTGGAAGATTAATGAAGAGTAAGACATTTAATTACCTACCTTCTTGATTTGAAATTTTGGAACTGGACTTGGAATCTCGTTCCTTGTTTTTGGAACAACTGTGAATGGAGATAGGGAAAGTGATGTTAGGGAGAGAAAGTAGGGATTAGCTTAATGAGAAAGCTAAGACTTTGAAGATGAAGGATGGCAGAATACTTTGGAATTTATTAACTAAAGTAGGGGCAGTGCTTAGTCAGAAAGATATAAAATTAAAGGATGACAGAATACTTTGGAATTTATTAACTAAAGTAGGGGCAGTGCTTAGTCAGAAAGGTATAAAGTTAAAGGATGGCAGAATACTTTGGAATTTATTAACTAAAGTAGGGGCAGCAGAAGAAAGAAGTGTAGTGGTAGGGTTCCACATTTTCTTTTCTTTGTACTAGTTGTTGGTCAAGAATGGACTGGTGGAAAACTTAAGCCAAAGCTTACCTGTTCGAAGTTTGGCAGCAGTAAATGAAGTCTCTCATTCCTTTGGTTGTTGAAGAACTAAGGAATGAATAAAAGGGCTGATAATAGCCTTAAAGAATCGAAGATGGTGGGGAGCAAATGGTGGTGGTTGAAGAGGTGGAAAGCATGGCTTTAGCAAAGTTAAAGAAAAGGAGTTGATAATATAATTAGATAGTGGAAGACACTGTCTTAATCATAATCTTCCTCTTAAAGTCAGCAAATTAGATAGTGAGCTTATATGCAAAGATTTCTTCCTGTACTTAGAAAAAAATCAATTACTGCATTGATTGATAGTGGTGGTGGAAGTTCTAATTGTAAATAATAATAAATCTTTATGTCTTGGTTACTCAGTGCATCTACTATTTAATCGCGTGTTTGCAATCAAATACTGGCTTCTGCTCATTATTCGTGTATAAATTAAATACGTAGATTTAATTCACTTTACAAGCCGCTCAACCCACTAATTAAACTTGTGCACCATATTTATAAAGATCCTTTAAATCTCAAATGGATTTAAATAACAATAAGAATTAAGCACATCAGATAAATCAAATCAGTTTTATTATTAATGGATGCCGAACCCTAATTATTAAGTCTTTAATCAGTGATTAAAAACTGGGATATGACATACTATCCCCCTTAAAATAAATTTCGTCCCAAAATTTGTACCTCAGGAAATAATTCTGGGTATTTCTCCTTCATGCTAGACTCGAGTTCCCATGTCGCCTCTTCTTGATCATGGTGCTTCCAAAGGACTTTTACTAAGGGTATCGACTTATTCCTTAGTACTTGAACCTTCCGATCTAGAATAGATTCGGGTCTCTCTTCATAGCTCATATCTGGGCTTAGGATAACGTCGTCCCGTTGGATCACGTGTTTTGGATCATAAACATATTTTCTCAACTGCGACACATGAAACACATTATGCACATTCTCAAGGCTTGGCGGCAACGCCAGCCTGTAAGCTACCGGGCCCACCCTTTCTAGGATCTCATAGGGTCCTATAAAACGGGGTCTAAGCTTACCCTTTACGCCAAATCTTGTAATCCCTTTAGAAGGAGAAATCTTCAAAAAGACTTTATCCCCACACTCAAACTGCAAGTCGGTTCGACGTTTGTCGGCATAAGACTTCTGTCTATCTTGGGCCTCTTTAATACGCTGTCGAATCTGACGGACGATCTCAATCATCTCGCCTACTGTATCTGGCCCCAAGATTCTTCTTTCGCCGACTTCATCCCAGTAAAGCGGCGATCTACATTTCTTCCCGTATAACGCCTCATAAGGTGCCATGGCGATAGTTGCTTGATAGCTGTTGTTGTAAGCAAATTCGATTAGTGGCAACACACGCTCCCAATCTTCTCCTCTATCTAGCACAACAGTCCTTAACATATCTTCTAGCGTTTGAATTGTCCTTTCGGACTGACCGTCGGTCTGCGGGTGGAAAGCTGTGCTGAAATTCAACCTTGTTCCCAATTCCTTCTGCAAGCTTATCCAGAATCTGGAGGTAAACTTAGAATCTCTGTCGGACGTGATTGTCTTCGGCACCCCATGTAAACGCACGATCTCCTTGATGTAGAGTTGGGCTAACTTATCTGATCTATACGTGATAGGGATAGGCAGAAAGTGTGCACTCTTTGTGAGTCTGTCTACAATGACCCATATTACCGTGTTACCTCGTCTTGTTTTTGGCAATCCTGTAACAAAGTCCATTGCAATATCGTCCCATTTCCATTCTGGAATCTCCAAAGGCTGTAGCTCGCCGTAAGGTCGTTGGTGTAAAGCCTTTACTTGCTGGCAAACTAGACACTTTTCGACGAATAAAGCCACGTCTCGTTTCATTCCTTCCCACCAGAAATTCTCTTTTAGATCTTGATACATCTTAGTGCTTCCCGGGTGGGCGACATAAGGAGTGTCATGGGCTTCGCTCATGATCTTGTTCTTGAGTTCCTCATCATGAGGGATGCATATTCTCCTCTCAAAGAAAATAGCATTATCGGCTTCTTCGTGGTAGTTCTTAAGATTTCCTTCTCTTATCTTAGCTCGTAATTTCTCCAATTTATCATCCTTCCTTTGAGCTTCTACCACCAATTTCCTCAAATTTGGTATAATCGCGACCACCCCCGCTATTGTAGCAGGTGGGTTTATCACCTCTAATTTCATCCTATCAAAATCTCGTATGAGCTCTTCTTCCTTTGTAAGGATGTATCCCAGTTTCAATGGGACCTTGCGGCTCAATGCATCGGCTACTACATTGGCCTTCCCCGGGTGATAATTTATACCACAGTCATAATCTTTTACTAATTCGAGCCACCTTCGCTGTCTCATGTTGAGATCTTTTTGCTCGAAGAAGTACTTCAGACTTTTGTGATCGGTGTAAATCTCACACCTGACACCATATAGATGATGTCTCCAAATTTTTAGTGCGTGCACTACCGCCGCTAGTTCAAGATCATGGGTCGGATAATTCAATTCGTGTGGCCTAAGTTGCCGCGATGCATATGCAATCACTTTGCCTTCCTGCATCAAAACGCATCCTAGTCCGTTCTTTGATGCATCCGTGTAGACCACATACTCCTTGTCTGGTTCCGGAATTGTTAGCACTGGCGCTGTAGTTAGCTTTTCCTTGAGCAGCTGAAAACTTTCTTCACACTCGTTAGTCCATGTGTATTTAATTCCCTTTCGGAGCAATTGTGTCATCGGCCTTACTATCTTGGAAAATCCCTCAATGAATCTTCGATAGTAGCCAGCCAATCCCAAGAAACTTCTGATCTCGTTTGGGGTAGTTGGCGACTTCCATCCTTGTACTGCTTCCACTTTGGCGGGGTCCACCTTAATACCTTCTGAAGATACAATATGTCCCAGAAATGTAACTTCTTTGAGCCAAAACTCACATTTGTTGAATTTGGCATAAAGGCGTTCATCCCTAAGAGTTTGCAAAACAGTTCTCAGATGTTCCCTGTGTTCTTCTTCATTCTTGGAGTAAATGAGGATATCATCAATAAACACCAAGACGAATTTATCCAAATAAGGATGAAATACTCTGTTTATGAGGTCCATGAACACAGCTGGTGCATTTGTTAGTCCGAACGGTACAACTACGAACTCGTAGTGACCATATCTTGTTCGGAAAGCCGTTTTGGGTATATCTTCATGTCTAACCTTTAACTGATGATACCCAGACTTCAAATCGATTTTGGAGAAAACACCCGCGCCCTTGAGTTGGTCGAATAAATCATCAATTCTGGGCAATGGATACTTGTTCTTAAGCGTTAGCTTGTTCAGCTCTCGATAATCGATGCACAATCTCAAGGTTCCATCTTTCTTCTTGACAAACAGCACCGGCGCTCCCCATGGGGACACACTAGGCCTGATGAAGCCTAGGTCCAGCAACTCTTGTAACTGGATTTTCAACTCTTCCAATTCCTTCGGGCCCATTCTGTACGGTGCTTTTGATACCGGCGCCGCTCCTGGCTCTAGATCGATGGTGAATTCTACTTGTCTGTCAGGTGGTAATCCTGGCAAATTTTCTGGGAAAACATCTTGAAAATCCCGCACGATCTCTACATCTTCCATTGTCTTTTCGGTCTCAATTCCCCCGTTCAGGTATACGAGGAAGGCTTGGCAGTCTTTCTTGTTCATTATCTTCCTTGCCTGTAAAGCTGAAATAGTCGGCACTCTGTTCCTCCTGCATATTCCGTGGAAACTCAAAGCGTCCCTTCCTGGAAAGTTGAAACCGATTTTCCGCTCTTGGCACAATATCGTGGCATAGTTCTCCGCTAGCCAGTCCATGCCCAGGATTATATCAACGTCCTCCATCGATATGACGTGCAAGTTGTTCGCTATGACCTTAAACGATCCTATGGTCAGTTCTAGGTTCAAGCAAGCATGTGTTACTACTGTCGTCCCTCCTATTGGTGAAGAAATTCTCAAGTCCTGATTAGTCTTTTCAGGTTGGAGCTTTAAAGTTTTTATGCATGCACTTGCAATAAAAGAATGCGAGGCACCCGTGTCAAACAGAAGTATAACAGGTGTGTCAAGTAATGTGCCCATACCTGCCAAATTCCCTTGGTTGTTTCCTTGCTTATTCTTGTGCAAGGCATAGGCTCTTGCCTGTGGAATTTGCGGTGGACGTGCCGCAGGTCGATACTGCTGCTGTGGTGGTGGGTAGAGTAACTGTTGGCCTTGGATAGCCCTGAGTGGTTGTACTTGGCCCGGCTGATTCGGCCCTCTCATTCCTCCTTGAGGTTTTCCTTGGCAGTCTCTGGCAAAATGGCCCTTCTGGCCACACTTAAAACAGGTATTGCTGCCAGCCAAGCATATGCCGTGATGTGACTTGGAGCATTTGGGACACAAAGGTGCCCTAAGCTGGCCCTGATTGTTTCCAGCTGATCCTAGGATTGACTGGTCGTCCTTGCCATTGCCCTTGTGGCATCATGTTTCCTTGCCATGGCCTCTTGTTATCTTGGTTGTTGTAGTAACCCCTATTATTGTTGTTGTTGCCATCCCATTTTCTCTTCCCACGATCGTGGTTTCCCGGAGCTTGAGTCTGGTTTGGGCGGTCTTCAGGCATTGCTGCTTCAACATCCAGGGCTCTGCTAAGTGCCTCAGAGTGGGTGAGATTACCATGACTAGCAAGCGCCATCTTGATCTCATGCCTAAGGCCTGAACGAAACTTCTCGGCCATCTTTTCATCAGTGTCGATCAAATGAGGGGCATAGCGAGACATGTCAGCAGAAAGCGCGATCGTATTCCGTCACGGACATCTTGTTTTGTTTCAGATTGAAAAACTCCGTCTCTTTCTTCTTTCTGTAGCTCTTGGGAATGTATTTATCGTAGATCTCCGTCTTGAAGTCTTCCCAAGTCAGGTTTTCCAATTGTTCGAGGGTCATTGCCCTCTTCTTGGTTTCCCACCAAAAATCTGCCGACCCAGTTAGTTGGAATGCAACACAAGAGAGTCTCTCTTGGTCAGAACAGTAAAGAAAGTCGAAAATCCTTTCCATTGCTCTAATCCAGATTTCGGCATCAGTCGGGTTGCCGGTCCCGTTGAATGTTGGCGGGCTCTGTTTAAGAAAAAGTTCCTCAACCCTTCGTGGGGGTTCGTTTGTGGTTCCCACATTGTTTCTTGGGGCTCTTCTGGGAGGCATTCTGTGCTTCAAAGATAAAAGATCCTCAGTATATTCCTTACCTCAATTCATAACATATTACTCTTCATTTAATCATGAAAGCATCATAACAAAACATCTAAATCCTTATTGATCACAAGAGGGTACTGGGACAACTCAACAATTGTAAGGCTCAATTCTTGAACGATATCAAAACAAAGTGGTGCAGAAAAATTTGTTGAGAAACTCAAACGAATAACCAGATGGTAAAAAGGAGTAACTACTAGGTCGAACAAAATGATCTAGAGTAAAAACTCATCTGGCTTTTCAACCGAAAGTTGAAACACATGGGTTTTCAACCCAAAATACGTCTACTGATATTTGGATCATGTGGACTGGCTAGGTCCAACATCATCACCTTCCAGTCACACGGGAGACATCATCCCGAACTTAGAAAGCCGTGGACAACTATTCATAATAATAAAACTCAAGTTCGTACTGGCAAACCAAAAGCTTAATTTAAAGTTCTATGTCCTATTGAACCCAAACCCCCACGTATAACATGTACACAAATATATACATATATATAGGCAAAGCGTACTGTTATTAAAATCTATCGTGTACTAAAAGTCGATTCGGTGTTCCATCGCGTGTGAACATTTGAACGTAGAGACTATGCTCAAACCCTTGATGCAGTGTTTGCCTTGAATTTTTCTTGTATCATCATCCCGTATTTTTCCTTCAACGTGTACATGTCTTTTCATTCCTCTTTGTAGTTCAAAAGAACCATTGTTTTCTTGTGGGAGCTGAAATGCTCTAAGTTCTCTTTCATTATTCTACATCATCACTTTAAGAATCTAGATTGTAGAGATATCCTACTAATCCAGCAGTCTATGTTCTTTTAGAATAGTGATCATGCAACTTATAGCAATCTATGTTTTCTGGGGAAAGCATGTGTCAATTCTCTATCATTCTTCTCTTATCATAACATCATAACTGCAATGATATGCCATGAAAGGCAAAACATTCAACATTTCAATGAAAGGCAAAACATTCAATAATTCATCATAGCATGCTCTTTACATAAATATTTTCATGAAACAGTTTAGAACAATAACATCTTTAAAACGTTGAAACTGCAGTTACCTTTTTCCTTGATTGAGCACGATGTAATGGAGTGTTGAGCGGTGTCGTATGAACCCACGTATGTTTAGTGAATCAAACTAGACTTGGCTTTTTAGAATAAGGTTTCTAGGGCCAGAGCAAACGAACTGCTCTGATACCACTCTGTCACAGCCCACTATCCCAATGACGGGTTAACCGGGGTTATGACTTGGGTGAACAATAAGAAATGGAAATTAAAAAGGAATTTACTAAATAACCAACATTAATAACAACAAACTAGTGGTATATATATATATAACCACTTGGGTAATTAACAAATGAGCCAGCCATAACGACTAAACCCCAAATGAAAGTTAAACAAAATGAAGGAGTAATAAGTTCCACAATACGATAACAAATTCAGAGTGTTTGCAGCGGAAAAACGTGTGAGTTATGCATATGGAGATGCATACTCAAGGTTTCATTACATAAACATCAAAAGGGAAATCCACTCAACACCGATCCATTCCATCGCCTGCTCAACCTGCACATTTAGAAATACATGCAGGGCTGAGTATAAAAATACTCAGTGACATAAGCCGAAAATACAACATGCATACATATATAAATTGAACTGCCATAACAGTAACACACAGGGGTTTTCATAAATGACCTGCGCTTACTAAAACATTTCGTTCATTTTCATAAAGGTGGATGCATCCCATTTTCAGTCTATATGATCCATATCTGTCCTTTCTGTCACGCGCCGGGAAGGAGGCCTCCTTACCACGGACGCCAAGACCGGTCGCAAGCGACTCGCGGTCTCCATGAGTGTACACGTTAACCCTAGCTAGCGACCTTTGTCTAGCATAGGATCCCAATTGGATTTCCTTTAAAGTTGGCGAACCAACACAGATAGGATACATATAAAAACATAAACATTTTGGCAGTCAATCATTTCATAAACATTTCATTTTCATAACATTTTCATTTTCATAAAGGGCATTAAACATATAAGCATTTCATAAGAACTGAATAAATAGTCAAAACATATCATGCATATATATTCGCATATGAGGCCTACGTCACGCAGGGGATCTCTATATACGTAATAATAAAATAATGCCCACCTCAATTGTTCTTAAAGCTGGCGTGGAGTCGTTTCTTCTTCTGCTTCACTTTCTGTCGCCCGGACCTTCATTGATGAAGAGTCGATAAGTTCGTGAAGAAATTGTCATAAGACAAAGTCTAATTCTACGTGCCTAAGGTATCTTTTAATGTTTTAGGGTTCTAGCATCCATATTAATCTCGTTTCATTCAATCAATAAAATGTAACCACTTATCATGTAACTATCATATAGGTTCGAACCCAATTGTTCGAACATCAACATGTACATAATCCATAACTTCCTTCTACACCCGTCATTTAGTCAAGTACTCCATCAATTAAGAACAAGCTATATATTATTACCCTGAAAATTTAATCATTATAAATCATGCTTTCTCATACTTCGCACATTTTCATCACTTAAATAAATAAATCATTTATAAACATATGCTTAGCAATTTAATATCTCAATTAAATCCCAAGCTCATTTGATAAAGTAAATCATATACTTAATCATTCTATAACACAATTCCATATATTTTTTTTTATCATGTAAATAAATAAGAAATTCCATTATTCATTTATAAATAATAAAACATTTTAAAATCCATTGAGATGAAATAAAACATTTTAACCATTAAAAAAAAAATCCATACTCGTAAGCTTTGAAAATAATTTTATCATGTAATAAATGGGGCTTAATCCCAAAATATTTGCTTTTAAGTCCATTAATAATTTAAATAATAGAATGGACTTCATTTAGAATAAATAATCCCAACTTTAAATATTAAAATTTAAATGAAGAGATTTAAATTCACTAAATAATTTAGTGTAAATTCAAACATTTTTTTTTTTAAAAAATAAGGCCAAAAATTCGTAGGCTTTATTAATCAATTAACAGTTCAAAACTTAATTAAAATGGGCCCATTACATTTTATTAAATAAAAATCGGCCCATTCCCTTTTTTTTTTACAAAGCAGGAAGGCCCAGCAACATAAAATAAAATCGGCCCATTTTATTTAAAATTTTCGGCCCAAGCTAAATAAATAAATCGGCCCAAACAAAATTAATAAAAAGCCCAATTAAATCCTAACCCTAACACCTATACACACATATAAATATACAAAACACACACATCAGCACACAACACACACACACACCTCACGCCACTCTCACTCTCCCTCTCGGCTCTCTCTCTCGCCTCTCTTACTCTCACTCGGCTGAGGGCGGCACCGCCTCTGGCGCGCCACCTCGCCGAGCACCTCCCTTCCCCCTCTCATCTCTCTGACCTCCTCCGTTCGCCTCCCTCTCTCTCTGTTCTCTCCCCCCTCGCCGGAATCGATGCATGCGCCTCGCCGTGAAGGAGCTCGGCCGCCGTCCGTCGCCTCCTCCGTCGTTCGTCTTGCTGGAATCGCGGTGGAGGCCGAGCCTTGCCTCGCCGGGAAGGTAGGCTCCAGATCTGAGCTCCCCCTCTTTTTCTCTTTTCCGGCCGACCAGGAACAGCTCGGTGCTCCCGCCGCCGTGTCGCCGCTGCCGATGCCGCCGCATCGTCGTCACCGGAGAAGATAAGTTCTCCCTCCTATCTCTCTCTCTCCCTCCCCTGTTCTACCTTCTCTTCTCTCTTTTTTTTTACAGCAGCCCTAACCATCTCTCTCTCGTTTCAGACAGACAAAGGAAAAAGGCGGCGGCTGCCGCCGCGCCACCTCCGGCCGTGAGCAGCCGCCGGCTGCTCTCACCCCCATCACTTCGTTCCCGAACAGACACAAGACAAAGTACAAGAACCCCCAAATTCAGTCCAGATTCACAAGTATAGCAAAGCTAGGGTTTTGTTTAGAAATCTGTTCTTTCATCATTCATTTATCATTTCCTTAGCAAAAATCAAACCTTGTAAATGTAATAGCTTAGAAAATATATTAACATGTGTGCGTGCGTATTCTTCTGTTCTTTGATGCTTGAATCGAAATTAACAAGATGAAGTAGGGAGAAATTGGAGTAACCTCGATATGAGGGGTGGTGTTGGCAATAGTTCGATTCTGCAATTTGTTGATCACAAAGTAAGAATGAATTTTTTTGAAATTGGAACTGGAAGATTAATGAAGAGTAAGACATTTAATTACCTACCTTCTTGATTTGAAATTTTGGAACTGGACTTGGAATCTCGTTCCTTGTTTTTGGAACAACTGTGAATGGAGATAGGGAAAGTGATGTTAGGGAGAGAAAGTAGGGATTAGCTTAATGAGAAAGCTAAGACTTTGAAGATGAAGGATGGCAGAATACTTTGGAATTTATTAACTAAAGTAGGGGCAGTGCTTAGTCAGAAAGATATAAAATTAAAGGATGACAGAATACTTTGGAATTTATTAACTAAAGTAGGGGCAGTGCTTAGTCAGAAAGGTATAAAGTTAAAGGATGGCAGAATACTTTGGAATTTATTAACTAAAGTAGGGGCAGCAGAAGAAAGAAGTGTAGTGGTAGGGTTCCACATTTTCTTTTCTTTGTACTAGTTGTTGGTCAAGAATGGACTGGTGGAAAACTTAAGCCAAAGCTTACCTGTTCGAAGTTTGGCAGCAGTAAATGAAGTCTCTCATTCCTTTGGTTGTTGAAGAACTAAGGAATGAATAAAAGGGCTGATAATAGCCTTAAAGAATCGAAGATGGTGGGGAGCAAATGGTGGTGGTTGAAGAGGTGGAAAGCATGGCTTTAGCAAAGTTAAAGAAAAGGAGTTGATAATATAATTAGATAGTGGAAGACACTGTCTTAATCATAATCTTCCTCTTAAAGTCAGCAAATTAGATAGTGAGCTTATATGCAAAGATTTCTTCATGTACTTAGAAAAAAATCAATTACTGCATTGATTGATAGTGGTGGTGGAAGTTCTAATTGTAAATAATAATAAATCTTTATGTCTTGGTTACTCAGTGCATCTACTATTTAATCGCGTGTTTGCAATCAAATACTGGCTTCTGCTCATTATTCGTGTATAAATTAAATACGTAGATTTAATTCACTTTACAAGCCGCTCAACCCACTAATTAAACTTGTGCACCATATTTATAAAGATCCTTTAAATCTCAAATGGATTTAAATAACAATAAGAATTAAGCACATCAGATAAATCAAATCAGTTTTATTATTAATGGATGCCGAACCCTAATTATTAAGTCTTTAATCAGTGATTAAAAACTGGGATATGACAGAGGCCCCCAACCAGATCATCCTATTGAGAAGACTGGAAAGCAGATTTCAGTCAAAGATTGGGCAAGGAACATTAGGACTCAAGAAGAATCTTCCTCACCAGTCCAGGGGGAAGAACAACAACATCTGTCAGAAACTGAAATCAGTTCAGTTCCTAAAATAATAACATCCATGGAGACAAAGCTATGATAGGTCCAGGCGAGCCAAACGCCAATCACGACGACAAGCAACTGGACTTCATATAACTCATGTTCCACAACATCAGTCAAGTCTCCATTAGTCAAGAGTGACTCAAGTATCTCAAGGGAGATACTCTGTCGAGCGAAGAAGACCTCAACAACTCATCAGACAAAGCTTCTACAAGAGTGAGGTTCTCAAAAGGAAAGCTCAACAGAAGATTGCTCATGTGCCAACTGAAGCACCAACCACTTCAGTCAGATGATTTATGCCTAATTGTTCTAATTTTAGGGGTTTGCATGTGCATATTTTAAGTTAAATCTTCTGGAAATTGGTGCGTTTTATGGTGTATTTTATGCCTTGCAGGAGATTTAGGTTTTCAAGATGAAGAGTGCAAATGTTGGAAAGTTTGGGCTAAGAATCGTGTTTTTGTGCATACTCTGGCATGTAAGAGAAGCAAAGCCTCGCTTGCCAGAGCAGCGAAATGGGAAGCTAGAGAAATGCCCC
This sequence comes from Salvia miltiorrhiza, assembly GCF_028751815.1. Classification (NCBI taxonomy): domain Eukaryota; kingdom Viridiplantae; phylum Streptophyta; class Magnoliopsida; order Lamiales; family Lamiaceae; genus Salvia; species Salvia miltiorrhiza. Next base: position 39,438,980 of record NC_080394.1, on the reverse strand, counting down.
AGAGGAATCGAAGCGAGCGAGGAAGCGCCAGAGGAATCGAAGCGAGTGAGGAAGAGCCAGAGGAATCGAAGCTGAGCGAGGAAGCGCCAGAGGAATCGAAGCGAGCGCGGAAGCGCTAGAGAAATCACTTCGCTGCTGGAATCATAAGTGCAGAGAAATCAAACGCCAGAGAAATCACCATTTCTCTGGAGTCAGAGAAATCATCATTTCTCTGGAGTCAGCGAAATCAAGAAGCCAGTGTAGCCAAGTAATCACCAGAGGAGTCAAGGGTCAGAGCAGAGGGGATAGAAGTCCATTACAGCGGAATCGAATAGCCAGAGAAATCACCATTCATCTGGAGAAAGCCAGAGCGGAAGCCATTCCGCTGGCGAGAGCCGCGATTTCCGCTAGGGTGGAGATGACTTGTAGAGCGCGTCACAGCTGGACTTACATTCCTTTGCACGATTCTATTCCTTTTAGAGTCCGGTTTTGCATGGCAACTTTTATGGTGATCCAGAAGGATTTGAAGTCTATAAATAGGGCCATACTTTTCATTGTAAAAAAATCAATCCCTTGCCCTAATCTTTAGTTTCCGCTAGGCAGCCAAAGCTTAGGTTTATTGCTTTCATAGTTCTAGTTTCGATTCATGTTCTAGTTAGTTTAGTTTATAGTTCTTTTAATTCATGTTTTAGAGTAGTTCCCGTTTAGAGTTGTATTTACGTGACAGATTACTTCTCGAGACGGTTTTACGGTATTTCTTTAATCAAGTTTATTTATTTGCTTTTAGTTGCGTTCTTTAAATTCTGCAATTTAAATTCTGCCTTTTTAATTATGCAATTTAGTTTATGCGTTTTATGATGCTTTCCTTTAAATTATGCAATTTTGTCACGACCGGCCTTAATTAAGGATAATTAAGCCGGGAAAACCATGACTGGGGAAGGGAAATTAAGAAGCGGGTTTAGAAAGGGGCGCATAATACAAAGGTACTCGAAGAACTTGTATACGCGTTATATTCCTTAAAAGGAAAAAGGCATCGTTAGGGGCTTGGCTAAAACATTATCAGAGTTTGCAACGGAAGGCGTAACTGAAATAATCAGTGTTTACAGCGGAATGCATAACTGAGATACATGTATGAAGACATGTATCCTTTCTGAGCCTACTTTAAGTTCGACAAAAACTCCACTCAGCAACACTTCATCGCCCATCACAGCTCAACCTGCACAAACATAAACAACGAAGGGCTAAGTACAAGAGTACTTAGTGGGCAGTTGCCAAGCATATAACATAACATCAACAACAAAACACAACATCGCATAAGAGGCATAAGTTTCTTTCAAATCCTTTGCTCATTAAACATTTCCAAATTCATAAACAGCATGAGCGCATTCTTCATCATTAACAATCATAAACACACATCGTGTCGTGAGGAAGATCCTCAACGAACACAGGCAGTCGCGCCGTGAGGGAGGCCTCCCTCAGCGGACACGGCATCGTACTGTTGAGGGAGGCCTCCCCCAACAGACGCTAGCATCGTACCGTTGAGGGAGGCCTCCCTCAACGGACGTTTGACCGGCCAACCCTCTCATTGACTCACGGTCGCGTTGCATATATAAATATATATCCTGACAAGATAGCTATCCGCTCAGGAATCGATTTCGTTAACATCATCACATAAGCATTAGATAATAAGCATAAAGCATTAAAGCGTAACTCACATAGGCGTTAAATAATAAGCGTAAAGCATTAAAGCGTAACAAAGCGTGAACCACATAGGCGCGTAACAAAGCGTAACTCACTTAAGCGTAAATCACTTAAAAGCGTAACAAAGCATAAATAATAAATAATAAAAATTTAAGTCGTAATTAAGCGTAAATAGCATAGCGTATATTATTAAAGCGTGACAAGCGTAGATAATAAAGAGAAATAAAGTTTTAACTCATTTAAGCATAATAAAGTAAATAGCATAGTGTAAATTATTAAAGCGTAACAAAGCATAAATTACATAGGCGTAAATAGTATAAACAGCATAGCGTAAATCATTTAGCGTGAAGCATAATAAAGCTTAACTCATTTAGGCATAATAAAGCATAAAACTTGCATAGTTCTTTAATAGCATTTTATCTTACGCGTAAGAAATTGCCCACCTGATAGCAAGGTTTTGCTAAGGTACTGTGACTCCTTGAGTAATTCTTACTCTCGCGTTTGACCTTAATCACGAGAATATAAAATAAGACATTGGCTCGAAAAAAATTCTCAATTAATGAGAAAGCGTAATTTAACTGTGCATGAATCTTGTATGCATGAACTAATCTTCTGAGCGATAATCGGGAATTCTACTATTAATCCTCGTTAATAGATTTAGCTAATTCTCGTCTAGCGTGGTCGAATAGAACTTTAAAATCCTTAATATGAATTATTTTGAATCATTTCATCTCAACAAAACTGTAGAGACTCAACTTCAACTAATAAACTGCTTTGACTCCGAACTCATATGGAGTCTAATTTTATATCAATAGAAACCTCTTTGAGTCTAGTTTAATTGAAAAAAACGTATGTTGAAAAACTCCAAGTAGTTTAAGAGATATAGCGATTTTCCCATCGCCTACCAGATTCGGCAGTTTCTGCCAACTGAAAGTCCAGATTTTTGAAAACTAGAAAACGTTACCGGAATGACCTCAAATTTTATATGCAGATAGCTAACACATATATCTGTATACAATAAAAATTTGAGAGCTAAATATCAACATATGGTTACTGAAATAATTAACCTAATCATCTTCCTCGTGACAGTTTCAGCAGATACTGGCAGTAGACATCTTGAATTTTAAAAGGGTAGTAAACAAAGTTCAAATGACATGAAACTTTGTACGAATATTCACCACACTCCCATCTATACCCCAGAAATTTCCCATAATATAATAGAAACGGGAATGCATCGAAATAAGGGCGTCAACTTACCCCTGTCCAAGTGAGCACTAATGGAAGTTGTTCACCGGGGGTTTTTCTAGTCGTCGTTCCGCGATGGTGTTTAGCCGCGAAGGTCTACGACTTAGTTTTCCTCGTGCAAGGTAGACCAGGCTACACAAAGGTGGTTTCTCGATCCTTTTTCATCGTAAGGATGGTGAGAAACGAAGGCCGTTAGTTGGCCGGTTGCTAAGTCGGGAATTCGACGTTGGCCGCCGAAGGATATTGCGGCCTTCGGTCAGGAAAATACAGAGAAGGCTTCGGCCTTTCGATTGTTGGATTTGGTAGCCTGAAGATGGAGGAACAAGTACACGTTGCCGGTTCATGGCCTAATGGCTGGTCGGCGAAGAAACGGGCCGGCGAAGGGAGCTTCCTTGAGCTCTTGCAATTAAGAAACTTAAGATTTTACGATAATGGGGTATTGCTTTTGCGGAAGTGGAATAGGTGTGGTGACGAGTATTGAACTGATAACTTGTGAATATATAGAGGAATTTCTGCAGACAACAGAATCAAAATGGTGGAAATTTTTTTGGTACCGGGAGTTGCAACTTTTGAAGATTTGCATGCTGCAATTGTTGAAATTTGCATCATTTGACAATTGTGATCTTGTCGTGAAATTTCTTCCTTGGCGTGCTGAAGCTTTCGAAAATTGAAGATGAATAGTTGTAGTAATGATATGATGAAGGGGTTGGTGTAATAGTGTAGTGATTCGACTATTTATCGTGATCTAATTTCTCATAGTTCGTACTTGTTTCTGTAATAATTCTCTAATTCTCGATAATTAAGTACTCGTCGTATTTATCTAAATTAAATCCTCAGACTTGGGATTTAATACTTGAAAGTCGGAATTAATTCACGACTTAATATTAACTCATATAGTGCGGAGTAAATAAAATTATTATTCGCATATGCTTAAGTTATAATTCTATCAACTTGATCTAAGTAACACGATTTATAAAATCGGTTATAAGCCTAGAATTTCTAATAATATTGATTGAATTCATCAACAGGTAAAATAAAGTTTCAAACATGTAGCTAAACCAATAAATTTAATTATTGGTTTGATTCGTGACTGAATATTAAATCGCAACTCTGCATCTCTTATACAGACTTTTGCTAAAATAATATTATCTTAATCGCAACTCGGCGCTGTATTGAAAATGCTCTCTCTCTCTCGAGAGCGCAGGCCCTAAAAGGGAACAGCCCTCGCCTCCAACCGCGCCACCACTCGGGCCTCTGCCTCAGCCGCCGTCAACGGCCGCCTTTCACTGCGTCAGCCTCCACCGGTCGCCCTGCAGCTGCGCCCGCCACCAGCCGCAGCAGAGTCGCTCCCAGCAGATCAGAAATCGGCGCCAATCTTTGAAGAAAGTCGCCGGCGATCTCCGCCGCGCATAGCCCCTGCCTGCCCCGCCCACAGCGCCGAGTCCCAGCCAGATCCGCGCCCCTCCGGCCTTCACCTCCGGTCTGTTGCAGAGCACAGCAGCGCGCCGCCGCACAGCAGCGTGCCCCGCCGACCACGCCAAGTTCCCAGCCAGATCCGCGCCCCTCCGGCCTTCCCCACCTCCGATCTGTTGCAGAGCTCAGCAGCGCGCCGCCCACCGCGCGACGCCCTCGCCCCAGACGGGCTCTCACGATGGGTCTCCGTTCGCCGGCCGGAATTCATGACAAGGGGGCTCTCAACCTCCCTCATATCTCCACAAACTTCGATCCTGCACGAACCCACCCTCTTGACGCCTATAAGAGGCACTCTCTTCAGCCGCTACACCTAGCCACTACTGCAAATACCAGCATCGCCACTTCTGCTGTTACTAACGCCGCCGACGCTGGTTTGCTGTTACAACTCGATGCTACTAAGATGCACTCTCTGCAGTGGACGCCTCATGCGGATACAGAAAAGCATTCTGGAGGATTAAACGACTCGGAACAGGTTATCCCGTCGTCCAGCGAACCTATCTCTTATGCCGCGATAGTTCGGCCTACCATGATCAAGAAGCAGGATTTTCCTGCTTATGGCCTTCGTACCCTTCATTCGAAACGTGAGGGGGAGGTCGTTACTTTATCGATCCCGAAATCAGAGTATCAACAGCGTCTTGATGAATTCCAGTTTGCTTTGATCGGGAGGATGATCCTTCGCAAAGGCGACAAGCCGCGTACGTTCGCGGATATTACGCTAGAGTTGCAGCGTATCTGGCAGTGCTCGGATTGCCAATTCATTCCTATGGCTAAGGGTTTCTTTTCTATCAAATTCAAGACGCTGGAAGCAAAAAAAAAGGCAAAAGGAAATGCGGTCCTCCAGCTTTCAACGGGTCACATACGTCTTCGAGAATGGTGCCGATACTTTGATCCTTATAAAGAAACCTCATCTCTTGCACAAGTGTGGGTAAGGGTGTATTATCTCCCGGTGGAATTATGGACTCCAGTTATCATTGCTAATATTGGTCGAGCCCTAGGACATCCGTTGCGTATTGACAACGTTTCTGCTGATGGCCAAGTGGGGCACTTCGCCAGGGTCCTTGTGGAAATCAATATGGCACTGCCCCTTCTCAATTCAATGTACATCGATGATGGTAATAATTCTTTCTACATTAAATTTGGTTTCGAATCTTTGCCGTTGTTCTGTTCTCGTTGTAAAATCACTGGCCATTCCACGAACAAATGCCGGAGAGCTGCGAAAGCAAAAGGCAATCAGAAGAATGAGAAAGCGGCTGATCAAGTTGAGGAGATTCTTAAAGGAGCTGCTAAGGTGGATCCCAAGCCTGCTTGGCAGCCTAAGGAACAGGTTTATGAAGCTTTAGAGTCGAGTGTTTTGGAGCAGGTTGTGACGTCCCAGGAGGATGTGAACGAAAGGGATGACCGTATTTTGTCAGGGCCTGATTCGTTGGAAGTTGTGCTAGTCGCTTCCCAAGTGGTGCTCGAGAAACCGTCTGGGGATATGTCTCCCACACATGTTGTGCCTAATTCTAGTAGTGGCATACCCACAGCCACTATTACGACTTCAGCATCTCAGGATAAGCCTGGCATCGTTCGCACCCCTGAGTCAGGTGCTTCAATCGTCCCTCTGCATGATGACTCGACTCATGCAACTGGCGGGCAACAACATCTTACACCTGTGGGCTCGGGGAGGAGTGATATGCCTCTTGATCAGGTTCGCCCAGCCTCAGACACAGTCGAGCTCACTGAAGCTCCTACGACGAGGCGAGGCCGAGGGCGTCCTAAGGGCGGTACCAAGCAAGTCGGGAAAGGGGGGGTTTCTGATACCTCTATAAAACACAGGTTACGACATCCTGCTATTCCTCAACGTTGGGGGGACATCATGGATTCTGATTTTCATACGGTCTCTTATCAACGTTGGGGGGACATCATGGATTCTGAAATTCGTACGGAGGATGATGCTCTTGACTTTTGATGGTCATGGGGTTCCTGCACATTTCTTGACTCTTTTTTCCTCTCACGGTGTTTTCCCTCTGGGTCCTCGCCGTTATAGTTTCGTAGCCCGTTAGTTTGCGTCTGTTGTGCCTTCAACGGGTTTTCTTTGTTACCTTCGTTTTTCTTTTTCTCAATAAAATTTCAATTCAACATATAATAATATCAAGTGATAATTAAATATGCAAAAGAAATATCGTAATTAATGCAACTATTTATTCTAATATGTATTTAAAAGAGCGGGGCATCACAAATTTAGTTTTATGCTCATTAGATTAGAAGCTTTTAAAGTACAAGTATTTAAATTCCAAGTTCTTTTACTTTTATGCGTTTAATTCTTGCCTAGGGTTTAATAGTTTTACGCCTAGATAATTTTAAGATTAAGTTTTTAGTTAAGTTTAAATTACAAGCATTAGTTAATAATTCCTTTTTTCCTAGTTAAGTTTAATTCACGTTAATTTACTTTCCATGTTTTAGTTTAATAATCCTTAGTTTACGGTTTTCTTGTGACATAATTAAAAGCCCTTAAAGATCTTCCTTGAGAGACGACATTGGGTTAACTTACCACTACTAGAGTGTCCTTGTTCTATTGCAAGTCAATCTAGAGGTGTTTCTAGTTTAGTCAAATTTTGGCGCCGTTGCCGGGGAAGGTTTTAGGCGTTTTAATTGTGTTGCTTTTACTTGCTTTATTTAAATTTCTGTTTTTCTCGTTTTTACTTTTCTTTTCTTACCACCCGGTGCGTTTAATCCGTGTGTTAAGTGTTGTGTATGCAGGGACGTCGTAGTCTAAAAAAAAAACTAACTTCCCCGCTGGATAACACTCGCACACATACCAGAGCAGACGTGTTATACTCTGACTCTGATTCTGAGGCGCACTCTGAAGCCGGCTCTGCCTCTGACCGAGTAGAGCAGGACACAAACAAAGAAGAGATGGCTCAGAACATGGAGTACATGGGAGATTTCACCCGGCCCGTCATCGGAGACACCAACACTTCGGCTATTATGCTTCCCACCGCCGTCAGAAATTACAATCTAAAGCCGAATGATTCAAGTCTTTTACCTCTGTTCCATGGGATGCCGAGTGAAGATGCCCTACAATTCATCCGTGATTTTTGCACACAAGTTCAAACCATTCCATTGCTGAATCTCACGGAGGACCAACTTAAGCTCAAGTGCTTCCCCTATGCACTTAAAGATCGGGCGAGAACATGGATGCTAACTCTGCCGCCCAACTCTATCACCACTTGGGGTGAAGCTTGTGAGAAATTCATGCTAAAATACTATCCCAGCCACAAGACTCGGGAGCTAAGGTTGCAAATCATGGAATTCACCCAAGGAATGGACGAACCCTTTCATGAAGCTTGGGAAAGATTCCAAGAACTCCTCCGCCAGTGCCCGCAACATCAATTTCCCAACGTGATGTTGATGCAATTTTTCTACGATGGGTTAGTGCAAACTGCCCAATTCATGGTGGACAGCACTGTAGGAGGTAACATAGCTCGGAAGACTGCAGCAGAACTGAAGGAGATATTCAAGACCTTAGTCGAGAGCTCCCAGCAGAAATCAATCCGTGGAAAAAAAGTTGAGGCTAGCGCTGTGACGAACCAGTATGAGCTGCAAAAGCAATTAGCGTCAATCATACACGAAATACAACAGCTCAAGATGAGCCATACGGAAGCTGCACCTGTCCCTGCGCAGAGCATAAATTATAATCAAAGCAATGGTGGATGGAGAGGTCGGCACCAAGGGAATTTTCAGCGCAATCAATTCCAGAGTGCACAGCAAATTCCAACGCAAAAACAATCTCTGGAGGATACGTTGCAAGCGTTTATAGAGGTTAGCAAGCAGAGCATGGAGTCTCAGGCTGCCACTATTAAACGCTTTGAGACCATCGTAGGGCAACTGTCGGGCACGTTGGACCAGCTACAGCAGCAGCAGAGCCAAACTCATCAAGCGCTAGCTCTGGCGAGGATGCCAGAGCAGACTAGGCAGCCAGAGCAGAGGAGAGAGCCAGTTCTGGCTTGGCAGCCAGAGCAGAGGAGAATGATGACGGAGCAGAGGAGAGCACCAGAGTTGATAAGGCCAGAGCAGAAACTTCACAAATCAAGTACGCCATATCAACCACCGAAGCCCAGCCCGCCTCTGCCACCATCAAGTGTTGATCCAACCCAACCATTACCAAAGAAAGAAGATCCAGGGAGTTTCATTATTGGTATTGGCTTGGGTCGAGCTGGAGAATTCATGGGCATGTTAGACTTGGGTGCGGCAGTCAATTTGATGCCGTATGCTATTTTTCAGAAATTGGGCAGGAAGGAAGAGGAGCTTAAAAGCACGAAAATAAGACTTCAACTAGCTGATGGGGCATATTGTAGCACTCGTGGTATTTTAAAAGATGTTGAAGTCATGGTGAGAAGAATCACGGTGCTAGCCGATTTTGTGGTGCTCGAGGCAGGGCATGGCATTATAGGAAAGAATGGGCAACTTGTTCTACTTGATCGGCCTTTTATGGCTACTACCCAGATGCGCATTGATGTGGGTTCTGGAACTTTGAGCATGGCCGGGTTTGGTAGATCGGTAACATTCTCCGTTTTTAATAAAAAGCCTATTATTTCTAACTCTTCAATGCATATCTGTTCTCTTGTGGAGATTGCTGACCAGGAGGAAGAAGTAGAAATTTTCAGAGCTAACTGTCTTTCTCCATCTATGCCGATTCCGCCAGCGCTGACTATTCCAGCTCTCCCGCTGGAGGACAGAGCAAAAATTCTTCGAACAGCTCAGAACAGCATGCGCCAAAATTCTGCTAAGGAGAAGCTGATGTGCACCCGCCCGGAAGAGGACAAAATTATACAAAATTTTCTTGATAATTTGCAGGATGAGGAGGCCATTGAAGATCAATTTTTGGCCAAGCTTCCACTCGACGTTGATGCCGTTCATGAGGTACCAACTACCGTGAAAGAGGATGCAACCGTTGAGGAAGAACGGGCTGATGTGCTGCCGTGCAAGGATAATGTCGTGCTAAGAGTGCAGAGTGCACCACCTTTAGAAGAGAAGAAAGAGGAGAGATCTCGACATAATTCTTGGTTCGAGAGAATGATGAATGTGATGAGCTCTGCTTGCTCACTAAGAGGACCCGCAGCTGAACTGGAGGATGATGTGCTTTCACGAGGACTAAGTCAGCTGACGTTTCATAGCAATTTTGGTTAAGGGATCCTCTACGTCGGGCTGGCGACTCTAACTCTAGCGCTTGGTGGGAGGCAACCCACCGTTGGTTTATTTTTAGTTTTTGTTTTTCTTGTTTTCCATTTTTGTGTTGTCTTTCCTAAGTTTTGGTTGCTTGCGCGGATACTTTGATGTGGTGTTCATGTTTTGACTTCAGCGCTGCAGTTCTAACTCTGTCGACAGCGCAGCCGCGCCAACGCGTCTCTGCACTTTTCCGCGCTGCACCTTTCCACCGCTGCACTTTTCCGCGCTGCACTTCTCCGCGCTGTACTTTTCCGCGCTACACTTCTCCGCGCTGCTCTGCCAGCGCTAATCTGAATCAGCGTGGCCACTCTTCACTCTGCCACAGACCGCGAATTCCCCTCTTCACCACCTCGCACGATGCTTCAGTTTCTCCATGCCGATAATCAGGGACATTTTCTCAACTCTTCTTATTTCTTTTGTGCCCTGAGGACATGGCATGCTTTAAGTGTGGGGGGGTGTTTTATTGCGCATATGCTTTCAATTGGGCGAAATTGATTTTTCTATGCTTAGTTTTTGGTCTCGAATCTGGCTAATTTTTATGAATTTGTGGAAGAGAACATGGTTTTCAATGTGAATTTCGGGTTTGTGAATGAATGGTGGTTATTCTTGTTTTACTCTTGATATATGTTTCTTGATTGTGCAAAGGATTTGAGTTTTCTTGCAACATGTTTGTAAGTTAGTAAAACGTGATTTGTCCGGTAGATGCTAGAAGGAGTGTTGTCATTGTGATCGCCTACGATCGTATCTTATCTGTGAAAATGTTGGATGAATTGCCAACTTCAAAATTCAAAATCGCCAGCTCTAAAACATCTGGCCTGTTCTGAAATGTGATAGCTCTGAGTCTCTGCTCCGCTAGTCTAACTATGAGCATGGGAAACCACGTGAAAAGACTTTGGATTACATCCAAATGGTTTTTATTTCATGAATTATGGCTCAACTGTCGAAAATCTTAAGCACACAAAGTGTGAAAAATGGTGATATTGATTATAAAGGTGATCACATTAGGGAATTCACTTCTAGCGGAGAATTGGGTCTGATCGAATTGCTTACATTACTCCTTTGTTGCTTCTTAAACTTTGAGTTACTTGCATAATCGAGAGATGTGTATTGATTGTAAAATTTTGAATTGACTTTCAGAATGTTTGGATGAAAATTAGCATTGTTGAAATCAATCTCTTCCTAGGATTCATAGGATTTTGCTTGAGGACAAGCAAAAGGCTAAGTGTGGGGGGGGTTGATTTATGCCTAATTGTTCTAATTTTAGGGGTTTGCATGTGCATATTTTAAGTTAAATCTTCTGGAAATTGATGCGTTTTATGGTGTATTTTATGCCTTGCAGGAGATTTAGGTTTTCAAGATGAAGAGTGCAAATGTTGGAGAGTTTGGGCTAAGAATCGTGTTTTTGTGCATACTCTGGCATGTAAGAGAAGCAAAGCCTCGCTTGCCAGAGCAGCGAAATGGGAAGCCAGAGAAATGCCCCAGAGGAATCGAAGCGAGCAAGGAAGCGCTAGAGGAATCGAAGCGAGTGAGGAAGACCCAGAGGAATCGAAGCGAGCGAGGAAGCGCCAGAGGAATCGAAGCGAGCTCGGAAGCGCCAGAGAAATCAATTCGCTGCTGGAATCATAAGTGCAGAGGAATCAAACGCCAGAGAAATCACCACTGATTTCTCTGGAGTCAGAGAAATCATCATTTCTCTGGAGTCAGCGAAATGAAGAAGCCAGTGTAGCCAAGTAATCACCAGAGAAGTCAAGAGTCAGAGCAGAGAGGATAGAAATCCATTACAGCGGAATCGAATAGCCAGAGAAATCACCATTCCTCTGGCAAAAGCCAGAGCGGAAGCCATTCCGCTGGCGAGAGCCGCGATTTCCTCTGGAGATAACTTGTAGAGCGCGTCACAGCTGGACTTACCTTCCTTTGCATGATTCTATTTCTTTTAGAGTCCGGTTTTGCATGGCAACTTTTATGGTGATCCAGAAGGATTTGAAGTCTATAAATAGGGCCATACTTTTCATTATAAAAAAATCAATCCCTTGCCCTAATCTTTAGTTTCCGCTAGGCAGCCAAAGCTTAGGTTTATTGCTTTCATAGTTCTAGTTTCGATTCATGTTCTAGTTAGTTTGGTTTATAGTTCTTTTAATTCATGTTTTAGAGACGGTTTTACGGTATTTCTTTAATCAAGTTTATTTATTTGCTTTTAGTTGCGTTCTTTAAATTCTGCAATTTAAATTCTGCCTTTAAAATTATGCAATTTAGTTTATGCGTTTTATGATGCTTTCCTTTAAATTATGCAATTTAGTTTTATGCTCATTAGATTAGAAGCTTTTAAAGTACAAGTATTTAAATTCCAAGTTCTTTTATTTTTATGCGTTTAATTCTTGCCTAGGGTTTAATAGTTTTACGCCTAGATAATTTTAAGATTAAGTTTTTAGTTAAGTTTAAATTACAAGCATTAGTTAATAATTCATTTTTGCCTAGTTAAGTTTAATTCACGTTAATTTACTTTCCATGTTTTAGTTTAATAATCCTTAGTTTACGGTTTTCTTGTGACATAATTAAAAGCCCTTAAAGATCTTCCTTGAGAGACGACATTGGGTTAACTTACCACTACTAGAGTGTCCTTGTTCTATTGCAAGTCAATCTAGAGGTGTTTCTAGTTGAGTCATCAGACAACCAGCAAAGCGCAAGAGATCAACATCAAGACCAGTTCTGAAGCACATATGGGTTCCAAAAGGAACACGAGCTAACAATGAAAGACCCAAACATTGATTGGGTACCTCAAATAACTCTTCCTTGCAGGTCAAAAATAGGAAACACAAAAAGAAGGAAGAAGTTAAAGCTTCAATCAGAACATGGTATCTGGATAGCGGCTGTTCGAAGCACATGACGGGCTACAAAGAATATCTAACTCGATACGTTGAGACAGCTGGATCAAAAGTTACATTCGGAGACAACTCAATCGGAGAAACAAAAGGCTATGGTGTGCTCGACATGGGTAACGCCAGTATCAGTAATGTTAGCTATGTTTCTGGACTAAAACATAATTTGTTGTCTGTGAGTCAATTTTGTGACAGCGGTTTCGCGGTGAAGATCAAAAAGGATGAATTTACTGTCAGAAACAGCCAAAGAAAGGTGGTTCTGAGAGGAATCAGACAAGGAAGTCTCTACGTCGTCTCATGGGAAGACAGCTCTCCAGAAACATGTCTCATCAGCAAAAGCAGCTCAGAGCTCAACTGGCTGTGGCACAGGAGACTCAACCACCTCAACTTCAAAACGATCAACAAACTTGGTAAACATCAACTGGTAGAAGGTTTACCTTCTATTGTATTTCAGAAGAAGCAAGAATGTGAAGCATGTCAAAGAGGAAAGCAGACCAGGACGTCATTCAAGTCAAAGGCAGGACACTCCTCTAGAAGAATTCTTCAACTACTACACATGGATCTGTTTGGCCTAATCTCTCCCAGAAGTTACAACGGTAGGAAGTATACCTTAGTTGTCGTGGATGATTATTCACGATATACTTGGGTTATCTTTCTCTACACCAAAAGAGAGATACTGTTGGAATTGCCAAAAGCTGCTGAGAAGACTAAACATTGAAAAGGAAGTCAACATCATCAGCTTCAGATTAGATCGAGGGACTGAATTCCTCAATGCTGTCATTCGTAACTATTGTGAGGAACAAGGAATCAGTCATCAAACTTCTGCAGTTAGGACTCCTCAACAAAATGGAGTAGCAGCAAGAAGAAACATGTCTTTGAAGGAAGCAGCAAGGACGATGCTAGCCGAATCAAAACTCCCTTTGAAGTTTTGGGCCGAAGCAGTCAACAACGCATGCTATACGCAAAATCGCACATTCCTCACTCAAAGACATGGAAAAACTCCATACGAGCTATGGAAGAACAGGAAGCCTACAATCTCATATTTTCTTGCTTTCGGTTCTAGGTGTTTCATCCACAACAATGATAAGAGGAGATTAAACACATTTGATAGCAAGGCTGATCCAGGAATTTTTCTTGGATACTCTGGAACTGAACGATCCAGCAAAGCATATCGAGTATTTAACTCTCAAACTCTTTGTGTTGAAGAAAAACCACATGTTGTTTTTGATGAGTCTACTGATGATTTCAGGAAACAGGAAACTGAAAGAAGTGTTGAGAACAGTGAGGTTTCCGGAACTGAAATTAACAACACTGAACCTTCTACAGTCTTGGTCTAGGGACCAGGAAAAGAAGAAGATACTGAAAAGCTTCAATATCAGAAGATCAGTCAAAGTTCTGAAGCTCAGACTGGATCCACTACAGATGGCATCAGTCAAGGGGGAACTCCAGCTGCCAAAGTTCAAGTTGAACCTATTGAAGCAACTCCAGTTCAACACTCCCCAGCTCAAGAAAATGCTCAACAATTCAGAACCATTATGACTGAAGAACCTCCACCATCACCATAAGAGATCAAGAAGTATCGAAGATGGTTTGAACTCCATTCAAAGGAGAACATCATTGGAGAACCATCAGATGGTGTAAAGACTCGAAGATCAATGTGCAATCTCGTCTTTGATATAAACCAGAATTGCATCAACGAAGATAAGAATTTCAGCTGTTTCTTATCATCAACAGAGCCCAAGGACGTCGAAGAAGCTCTGAAGTCCACTCAATGGGTCATCACAATGCAAGAAGAACTCAATGAATTCAATCGGAATTCAGTTTGGGAGCTTGTGGATTGACCAGAAGATGCAAAGGTGATTGGTTTGAAATGATGTTCGCTATTTTATTAACACGCCGCAAGTGTACGGGTGCAATTGTGTACAGTAGCAAGCAAGGTCGTATTCCACAGAGACTAATTATTATCAATGCCTATCCTAAATTATTCTACTCTATCTGGACAAACGAAAATGAGAGTTTTTGTAGTAAAGAACAAAATAAATAAACAGCAGGAAAGAAAATAAAGCAAACTGTGAAACAGAGAAACAGGTAAGAGAAGATTTCCCAAGGCAAAGGTTTCAACAGATTCTCCTAACTAACATGTTCAATTCAATTAATAAGATGATTCCTAAGGCAATCTCAAAACTAGTCCATACCCACTCCCGTGGCATACAAACCGTTGATTACATGCAAGGCTACCATCCCTGGATCGCACTTCTAACATGTAACTCCTAAAAGTTCCTAGGATTAATGCCCTCACAAATATCAATTCCCTTTCAATCACAACAATATCGACACAAACGCATGCACTTTTACAAGTTTTAAACAGAAATCATCATAAACCAGTTATTCATCCAAATCCCTACACAACTCATATCTCCACCAAGGTATCATCATAGAGAAACCACCAAAGGAAGACTAACGAACTAAACAACAAAACAAACAAAAACAACTAAAAAGAAACAATGCACCCCCCCAAACTTATTCACCACCAAGGAGAATAAGTTTGAAAAGGATTTGTGGGGCACAAAAAAAACTAACAAACGAAAAGAATCGAACTAACCAAAAATTGGGTTGCCTCCCAATAAGCGCTATTTTTAACGTCGTTAGCTCGACAGAATAGCAACCTCTTCAAGGTGGCTGGTACAAGCAGTGCTGCGACCAGCTGCTTCCTACTCCATGCTTTTCATCCAAAACTCCTCCTTTAAACTTCCGATCACCTGGGTCCTGCCAAGAAAAAGGATCCGCATCAAATGTATTAAATACATCAACACTTACCTTGCCCGGATCTTTAGCTTTCTTGGGCACTTCATCTTTTTGGATGTGGCATGGTTCATAGACATGGAACGTTTGGCTTTCCTTATGAACTCTCAACGTGAGCTCTCCTTTCTCCACATCAATCAAAGCTCTTCCCGTTGCAAGGAACGGGCGCCCCAAAATCAGCGGAATTTTGTTCTCGTCCTCAATGTCTAGAACCATAAAATCTGCAGGGAAAATAAAATCCTCCACCTTCACGAGCACATTCTCCACAATTCCACGAGGATAGGTGACCGACCTGTCCGCCATCTGTAGCCTCATAGATGTCGGCTTCAACTCTCCAATCGCCAGCTGCTAAAAAATAAATAGAGGCATGAGATTTATACTCGCCCCCAGGTCGCAGAGTGACCTTCCAAAATGCTGGCCTCCAATAATGCAGGAAAGTGTGAAGCTGCCCGGATCTTGGACCTTCGCCGGCAGCTTCCTCTGCAGAATCGCGCTGCATTCTTCACTGAGATTCACCGTCTCAAACTCTCCCAACTTCTTCTTTCGCGAGACTATGTCCTTGAGAAATTTGGCATACTGCGGCATCTCTAGTAACATCTCCACCAACGGAATGTTGATGTTCACCTTCTTAAAGATCTCTAAAAACTTAGAGAGCCGCTCTTTCATCCTTTCTTTCTTATGGCACTGAGGGAAAGGTATAGTCACAGTTGCTGGCGAAGTAGCTGTCTGTTTTTCATCCTTCTTTTGGCCAGAAACCTCAACAGTGACCTCCTCAGCTTTTTCCTCAATCAGCCGTGCACTCTCATCTTTTGCCGTCATGGCCCCTTCCTGTGTAGTCCTGCTCGGCAGATCAACCATCTTACAATGAAGCTGGGGAAGCGGCATCCACCTAGGAGGACGCAGATGAGGTGGAAGTCGTCGGCCTTCCTCATGGACTCTCCACGATAGCTCTCCTCTCTCCATCTCACGAGATCCATGGCCACCTTCGGAGGTGGCTTCATTCTTCAATCCAATAGCCATGCATTGCTCCTTTGGATTCACCTTGGCATTGTTTATGAGATTACCCGACTGTTGGAGTTTGTTGACGGCGGTGGCTATTTGACCCAATTGGGTCTCGAACATCTTCATTTGAGTCCCCACAGCAACGATATTGGGCTCTAGCTTTTCCATCCTCTCGTCGGATTTGGACATGAACTTCATCAGCAACTCCTCTATGTTCGGCTTCTTATCTTCATTTATCATTCCATTGGTTACTGAAAAGCCTGGTGGAGGTTGAATTGCATTGTTGGGATTTCCATAAGCCAAATGTGGGTGTGGACACCCTCCATGATGAAACTACTGTCCACTATTGTATCCGCCTTGTTGCCCATGCTGAAAGTTCCCATAGTTTCTGCCGTTGATGTAGTTGGCGTCTTCTACGCCTGTTGGGATCTCTACAGCCGGCTCAGGATTTCCAATAGTCAAAGCTATTATTTTCGAATTCAGCTCTGCCAGCTGAGTGGCAATCAACGCCATAGGGTCCGAACTGGATGTAGCAGCAACTTTCTTCAAGTGAACTCTCTCGGATGGCCATTGATAGCTCGTGGTGGCCATGCTCTCAATGATCTCCATTGCTTCAGAACTCTCCTTCTTGAGCAATGAGCCCCCTGCAGCTGTATCCATGAACATTCTGGTGCGCTCCCCGCAAGCGTTATAAAACATGACCACCAGGGTCCCCTCATCAAAGCCATGGGACGGGCACTTTCTTAATTTCTCCTTGTATCTCTCCCATGTCTCTGCTAGTGTCTCTCCATCGAACTGTTGGAATTGGAGAATCTCCATCTTTAACTTCAATGTGAGTCCGGGAGGATTGAACTTCTGCAGGAAAAGATCTGCCAAATTCCACCATACCGGATTAGCTCCCAGCTGCAGAGTTTGATACCATGACTTTGCCTTATCCCGGAGTGAGAATGGGAAAAGCCGGAGTCGTATGATGTCATCTGGGACTCTGTTCATCTTAACAGTGCTGCACGGCTCCAAGAATTGCGCCATATGCGCATTTGGGTCCTCCACAGCTTTATCTCCATACTGGTTTTGCTGCACCATCGTGATCGATCAGACCAGTCTTGAGCTCAAAATTATTTGCGTTGACTCTTGGAGGCTCATGAAACTGATACTGCGAAGTAAACGCCTCATTGATTGGCGGCTGCTTCTGATTTTCCAAGGCTTTCTGAGCATCTATCAGACTCTGCAGCTGTTCTTTCAAGACACGAACTTCTTCTGCGGTGGCCATAGTAATGAGTGTGGCTTGAGATTTCTTGCTGTTGTTGAGGCAGAGCGTAGCTTCAATCTCAGGATCAAAATCTTCAAGAGGAAGATTCTGAGATCGTGTGTTCATTCACTACCTGGAAAGCTCCAAACACAAAACTTAGAACCACAGGAAAAACAAAGAACATAATTTAAATAAACAGAAATAAAAATCCATATTAGTATCAAACAATTAACAGATAGTATTGATAAAAATCAGTCCCCGGCAACGGCGCCAAAAACTTGTTCGCTATTTTATTAACACGCCGCAAGTGTACGGGTGCAATTGTGTACAGTAGCAAGCAATGTCATATTCCACAGAGACTAATTATTATCAATGCCTATCCTAAATTATTCTACTCTATCTGGACAAACGAAAATGAGAGTTTTTGTAGTAAAGAACAAAATAATTAAACAGCAGGAAAGAAAATAAAGCAAGCTGTGAAACAGAGAAACAGATAAGAGAAGATTTCCCAAGGCAAAGGTTTCAACAGATTCTCCTAACTAACATGTTCAATTCAATTAATAAGATGATTCCTAAGGCAATCTCAAAACTAGTCCATACCCACTCCCGTGGCATACAAATCGTTGATTACATGCAAGGCTACCATCCCTGGATCGCACTTCTAACATGTAACTCCTAAAAGTTCCAAGGATTAATGCCCTCACAAATATCAATTCCCTTTAGAATTAAAATAAATGTGTTCTATGTTCTTAGTTCAGGTAATAATTATCATCTCCCGATCTCAAATTAAAACCTATAATTATGCTAAATTGGTGGCCAATCAATAAAGCAAACAATTATAACAAGAACATAAAAAGGAATTACAGTCTCAATTAATTGAATCAAACAGTCAAAAATTCAAATCATGTCTACTCCCTAAATCCTGGGAAAAGGGATTTTAGATACACATAGACATATGACTAAAAATCAGTATCTCAAATAAATAAATGAACATTCAACAATAAAAACCGTAGTAAAGTTGAGAATCTTCAATCTTGCTCTGTCTCCGTTCTCCGTCTCTCACAGCTCTCAGGAAAAGTAAGAATATTATGAAAGGTGATAAAAGGTTCTTTCAATATGTTTCTGGGGAGTATTTATATGCCATAGGTATCAAAATATAGGTCAAAATTGTGTAGGATCGAAAAATAGCTGAAATAATAGAAAAATCGCGCAAAATCTGTGTTGTCACGTGGCCCGAGGCGCGGCCGCGCGCCCAGCCCGCATGAGGCGCCACGATGTTCTGACAGCTTTGCGCAGCAATTTGATTTTGCTCGTTCTCCCTCGTCCGAACTCTGATTTACGAACCGTTTGCGTTCACGAACTCCTCTCGAGATGAACTACAACTTGTATTTCAGCCAATTCTTCGAAATTGTGCTTCATTATTTCTGAAAATTCGTTCAAACAACAAGCAAGTGACAAGTTCTTGACCATAAACCAATATAAGCTCAAATAAACCATCAAACACACAAAATCCTCATAACTAAACATCACATATGACACACCAAGAGGTAAAAATGCATGTTTATCAAATGGATTTTCAAAAACAAGAAAGATGAAGAAGGAAATGTTGAGAGAAACAAAGCAAGGCTTGTAGCAAAAGGTTACAGTCAAGAAGAAGGAATTGACTACGATGAGACTTTTGCCCCAGTTACCAGATTGGAAGCAGTCAGACTCTTCTTAGCCTTCGCAACTCACAAAGGATTCACGGTACACCAAATGAATGTGAAGTGTGTATTTCTCAATGGAGTGCTCACCGATGAAGTCTATGTGGAATAACCTCCAGGTTTTAAGGTTGCAGGACCAGAAAAGGTGTACAAGTTGAAGAAAGCGCTCTATGGCTTGAAACAAGCACCAAGAGCATGGTATGATACTCTCTCTGAGTATCTTGTTGAACAAGGATTCAAGAAAGGATCTGTGGACAGAACTTTGTTCATTCTCAAAGAAGGAGAACATCTTCTACTTGTTCAGATTTATGTCGATGACATAATTTTTAGATCCAAATCCGAACGCATGTGGAAGAAGTTTGCTGATATCATGACTAACAAGTTTCAGATGTCCATGATGGGAGAAATGAATTTCTTTCTTGGACTACAAGTCAAGCAGACCAGCGAAGGAATACTGATCAATCAGTCAAAGTACGCCAAAGAACTGATCGCCAAGTTCGGTATTCAGCACATGAAATCAGTCAAGATCCCAATGAATACAAACTGGAAAGTTGATCTAGGATCATAAGGAAAATCTGTATCTTCAACCAAATACAGAGAAATTATTGGATCATTGTTGTATTTGACTGCGAGCAGACCAGATATCGCGTATGCAGTCGGGGTTTGTGCAAGATATCAGTCAGATCCAAAGGAAGCTCATATGGATGCTGCAAAGCAAATTTTGCGATATCTCAAAGGCACACCCAACTTAGGATTGTGGTACCCAGCTGACGATGACTTCAAGCTCACCGGATATTCAGACTCAGATTTTCCAAGATGCAAAATTGATCGCAAATCGACTTCGGAAACTTGTCAATTCCTAGGCAACAAGCTCATCTCATGGTTTTCAAAGAAGCAGACTTCAGTCGCCACCTCCACAACTGAAGCTGAATATGTTGCTGCGGGAAGCTGTTGTTCACAACTCCTATGGCTAGTCCAACAACTGAAGGACTATGGGATCGAAGAGAAGGAAGTCCCAATTTATTGCGACAGCTCCAGTGCTATTGCAATCTCGTAGAATCCAGTTCATCACACCAGAGTCAAGCATATTGCTATTCGGCATCACTTCATTCGTGATCACGTCAAAAAGAAAGATATCTCTGTTGAATGGATTTCGACTGCACTTCAAAGAGCAGACTTGCTGACCAAAGTTCTTCCTGAAGAAAGGTTCAACGATCTGTGTGGAAGGATCGGCCTCATCAACCCAGAAGAGTGGTGCTGTGTTTGAAGATCTCCTCGAACAGTCATGATGACTGGTGGTCAACCAACTGATGCTCTACGACTGCTGACGTGGAAAGCAATGAAGACAAGCCTTCATCTGAAGGAAACTCATCCTGATAAGTCAACCAGGATCAGTGGTATCGACTGACTACAATGATAAGTCGATCAGTAAGTATTTCCAGCTTACTATTTAAAATCAGTTATTTCAGTTATGAGTCTTTTGTCTGAATTCAAAAGTTTTCTCTAACTGATCATTTTGTTTCAAAATCTTTAACTGATTGTTGGAAAATGGAATATCCGAGAAGGACAAGTGCTATGGAAAATGGAAAATCTGTATTTGATTTAACTTGTCCTGATTATTTCTTAAAAATCTTTCCAACCTTTTGCCTCTGAAACGAAAATCTTGAGAATCTCATTGATTTGACAATATGCAATGATCTTTCTCACCTTTTAAAGCTTCTGTCCTCTGCAGTGACGGCGGACGTGAAATTTTACTTCAAAAATATTTTAGTCACAGTTTTCGAAAAACTTTTCATCTTCTTTCTTGGTAAAATTTGTCTATTTATACCTTGATTTCTTCGCTTGTTTTCTGCATCAACTAACAACTCTCCACGGCCTTCACTGTGAGACAAATTTCAATCTTTTCAAAGCTGCAGAGAAAAATTGGTTCCGACAAAGGAGAAAATCAATGACTGCAAAGTCATGGAGTGGGAGAATGACGCTCACATACTTGTTCTTAGGGCTGAGCATAGAACCGACCGAACCAAAAAAACTGACCGAACCGATCATTTCCGGTTCGGTTCGGTTTTAGAATTTCTGGTTGTCGGTTCGGTTTTTATACTTAAAAACCGATGGGTATCGGTTCGGTTATCGGTTTTTTAGTTTTGGTTCGGTTATGAACCGAACCGAACCGATGATATATATATATAATATTATTTATTTTATATTTTATATTACAAGTGGTAAAAGTAAACCCTAGTCTCAATTTCTCATCCCATTTTGAAACCAGTCGCGGCGCCTCTCTTCTCGACTTCTCCTGTTCAGAAACCCTAGTTTCCTCCCTCCCTCCCAGCCGCGCAGCCGGCAGCCGGTGCCTCCCTAACCGGCGGCCACCCCCAGCGCCTCCATTCTCCTTCTCCACACTGCCCAGCCAGCCGCCGCCCCTCTAACCGGCGACCACGCCCAGCGCCTCCATTCTCCTCTAGGACGAGCAGACCAGGACGGCAGCACGCCAGCACCAGCACGAGCCAGACCCGTCGTCGACCGCCCGCCGCTTCTGACGTCTCCAGCACGAGCCAGACGCCGTCCAGACCAGCTTCTCCTCCGCCGGACCGCCGCTGAAGCCTCCCCCCGCCACCTTTCTCCCCTCCTTCGAAAGGTAAACCAATATCTTATGCTTTCTATTTTCCAGATAACTTAATGTTTAGATTTGTGTTTAATATCAACCGAGTGCTGTGTAATTGAATCGATCTACATTCATGTGTTTAGATTTAGGGCGATGGAATGTGTTTAGACCTTTAGGGCCAGATTTAGATTTTTTGTTGTTCGATAAATTGAATGAATGGACAGATTTGTCTTCAGGTATATGAATTTTAAGGTCAGATTTGGTTTTGATTAGGTTTTGTTTTGGTTTTGTTTCAGTTTAATGGCTGAAAATAGAAAAGAGAGGGAAATGGCACCGCCCAGCGCACCTAGCGGAAAAGAAGGACCGGAAAAGCAAGGTGAAGTAACGTCAAAAAAAGGAGGGAAGCCGAAATCAAATGCGTGGGATCATTTCACGAAGTTTGTGGATGAAAATGGGAGGAATAAAGCAAAGTGCAACTACTGTGGTACCCCCTACTTCTGCGACTCAAAAAAAATGGTACGACTGCACTAAATAACCACATGTCTAAATGCAAGAGTCATCCTTGTAGTTCAGATTTAAGACAATCTCAATTGTCTTTAAAACTGATACTCGAGGAAGGAGGTGTTGAGTCTGCTGTGTCGGGTACTTTGCATAGTTGGAGGTTTGATCAAGATTATTGTAGGATTAAATTGGTTGAAATGATTATTAAGGATGAGCAGCCATTTAGAATTGTTGAGGGTGAAGGCTTTAGGGAATTTGTTTATGCTTTACAGCCTAAGTTTAAAATTCCTTCAAGATGGACTATATCACGTGATGTCTATAAGATGTATGTGGATGAAAGGGCTAAGTTGATGGATTTTTTCCAAAAAGGTGATCAAAGTGTATGTATTACTACAGACACTTGGACATCTTTGCAAAATATCAATTATATGTGCATTACTGCTCATTGGATTGATGTTGATTGGAAATTGAACAAAAAAATCATCAATTTTAGCACTATTGAGAGTCATAAGGGTGAAAATATTGGTAGGCAAATTGATGGTTATTTGCGTGAGTGGGAAATCAAGAGAGTCTTTTCTGTGACTGTTGATAATGCTTCATCGAATGATACAACTATTGTTGCATTGAGAAATAGATTGATTGCTCGTAATTGTTGTTTGGTTGGTGGTAGATTTGTGCATATGAGGTGTGTTGCTCATATTGTGAATTTGGTTGTGAAAGATGGGTTGAAAAAATTGGATAAATCCATTCAAAGGATTAGGGATGCTGTTAAATTTGTTAAGCAATCACCTGCTAGAATTGCAAGATTCATTGCATGTTGCAAAGAGGAAAATATTGAGTGCAAAAGTCTTTTAGTGTTGGATGTGCCTACTAGATGGAATTCAACATACTTGATGTTGCATGTTGCTTGCAAATTTGAAAAAGCTTTTGACATCTTTGAATTGAAAGATCCCTCTTATAAGATTGAACTTGAGAAGAGTGAGGGTGTACCTGAATTTGTTGATTGGGAAAATGCAAAAAAGATGAGCAATGTGTTGAAAACTTTTTATGAGTTGACTGTTAGGATTTCTGGGTCATTGTATATCACTTCAAATGCATTTTTGCATGAGATCACCAATATGTATTGCTTGTTGAAAGAATGGGTGGCTAATTCGACCATAGATGTGTTGGATTTGTATACTGAAAGCAAGAACTTTATGCTTGTATACAATGATTCTTGTATTCACTATTCTTATCTCCTATCTGATTGTGTTCATGATTGCATATGTATGTTCTTTATCTCTGTATAAGTAGATTATATGGTGTGTTGTATATCACAGAAGATCATATAATTGGAATAACCTTAAGAGATATAATATGATCACAGCCGAAATAACTCTAGGACAAGTTATTGGTTTAGGCTGCAGTATAGATGGAAGTAGTTTGTCTTGGCTACTTGTCTATACTGGTACGTCATTACGTATTGATAGGACCACAGTTTGAGATGTATTCTTCTATCTGACTTAAGTGAAGAATCAAGATCTCGGTGACTTATAAATCTTAATACTAATAAGTATTCAGATATATATATTAATTCGTATATCACTTTGACTTACTATGGGTGAAAGTTATATACTAACTCGAGTACTCTGTATCTTGGGTGATAGCGGTTAATATATGATATTTGATTATCTGTATTAGTACCCTGTATCCGGTATAGGATAATGACATCCCCTTAAGGAGCTCAATAAGGTTTATTACGCTAAACCCTGCAGGTTGATTAAGTTCAGGCGTAATAATAAAGTTTGAGTGGTACTGCTTAAGGAATTATTAAGAGATTAATTAATTTAAGCTGTCAGAGCTCTAATTAATTAATGGATGTCGGATATTTTAAATACGGAGATTTAATAAGTCTAAATACAGGCCCCGACTCATCACCGGCAATAAAGGGGTAAGTCAGTATCGGTTCTCTAGTGGAATGAACTGATATTTATAAATTAATTATGGTCTGGGCTGACCATGGATAAATTAATTTATTTGAGGCCCATCTTTATTCCTTGTATCTGGTCCCTGGGCTGGCCCAATGTCTCCTAGCCCAAGAAGACAGAATTTTCGGCCCTCACATGTAAAGTGGCGCCTCCTCCTCTTTTCAGTATTATAAAATACAGCTGTCAGCTCTCAGGAAAATACACTGATAAAAATTAGGGTTTTTGAGAGCAGAGGGAGGCGCAGGAAACGTGTGAGGCAATTCTGTCTTGGGAATTTCCATAGCTCGTTGTCCATCCAACGTTGGGAATTGAGCGGGATACAGTCGAGAAGATCAGAGCTGGAGTCAGATTCTTTCGACACGATCATTAACAGTTTGTGCATCCGATTGTCAAGTAAGTTTTCCTAACACCTGTGTGCAGCTGTTAAATTCCTAGGAGCATGTTATGATTTAATCGTTGTATGATGAATTAATAATAATCCAAGAAACGATCATCGGGCAATCGAGTATTAATTCAATTTAATATTCCTTCAATTGGTATCAGAGCCCAGGATTAATTTCTTGGCTCTATTATTAATTTGTGTACGATTAATAATGTGCGTTGTTTTACTGCTGTTGTTCTTCGTGATTCGTTGATTCGTGGAATACTTCGTTTGACGTTGTAATCGTTTTTTCACCACGAGAAAATCCGTGGTTAGATTAGGATTTCAATTGTATTTGTTTTTCCGTTGTAAATCTGTAAAATCGAGGAACGAAACGGGGATGACGACGAATCAACAATGAGGAACGGTGTTTGGTAAGACGGAGGCGCAACGGGCACGGAGCGAGCGAGGCCGCCGGCGCTGAGGGCCGCGCGCGCACGAGCGCTTGCGCGCTGTGCGTCGCGTGCCTGGGCAGGCGCCGTGCGCCCTTGCTGCTGCTGCTCGATGCGGGTCAAGGCGAGGCAGACCAGGGCGGGCTGGGCGAGCGACGGGAACTGCCGGCAGGGGCGGTGCGCGCCCGAGGCCGCGTCTGCGCGCTCTGCGCGCTGCGCGCCCAGCGGGCGGCGCACTGCCGCTGCTATTCGTCGCCTGCTGGAGCTGCTGCCGCCCGGGGTTGCCGAGTGTTGCTGCTGGAGTCGGCAAGGGGCGAGGGCTGGGCGTGCTCGGGCCGTGCGCGCGCGTGCCTGCTGGCTGCGTGCTGCACGCCCAGCGCCGCACTGCTCGGATGTCTGCTTGCCCACGCCGGGGACGGGCTGCTGCCGAGGCTGGTGCTGCCGGATCCGAGCACGAGGAGGAGACCGGCGGCGGGGCAGCCGCCGCCGTGGACTGCTGTTGCTGGCTGGAGGCGGCGGCGCCTAGGGTTTTTCCAAACCCTAGGTGGCCGATTGCTTCTCAAAAGGCCCTAAGGGGGCCCAAACCCTAATTCCAACGACGGGCTTGAAGTTTTCGGGCTGTTTTTAGTTTTTGGGCCTGTTTTTCTATTTTATTTTGTAATAGAATAGATGTTGGGTTTCCACGAATGGGTCACGAAGAATTTTAATTCTTTTATTACTGTTCTTTGCATGTCGTGGTTGTTAATCCATTATGCTCTTTACCTGCTTTTGCACGTCTTTGCTTGTTAATATTTGTTTATTAATTGCGCTTAGACGAGCATGCTAGTAGGTTTACCATTTTCTTAAGCATGTTTTAGAATTCTGCGAGCATGTTTTACATGTTGCGTTCTAGAGAAGCATGTTTAGGTTTATGTGCTTGAGCATGAACAAACCTTTTGAAAGAAAAAAGACTAAGCTGTTTAATAATTTTTATAGTAATTAAAAATTATTTTAGACCTCCACATGCTGTCTCTAGACAAAGTGATTAGCAATATGAGTAAACGTCCACCCAACGTGGCTTACTTCATATTTGTTTTTCATAAGTTTGTCAGAAGAGGTTTCTATTAAAAATATTTAAACCATTAAAGTAGTGGGAGTTATGCAGTAAACGTCCACCCAACGTGGCTTACTTGTGTAATTTTCACAAGTACTTTGGAGAATGGAATTAAATAAGATAACCAAGAAAATTAAATTGAAAGCGGCATGGTCCGAGTGAGTATGCTAATTTTGAGAATTTAATTTTCAAAGTTAAAATGTGGTCATTGCTTAGATATCATATCAAGTACAATGTACAACTCCCAAAGGAGTCCCTTCTTGATGATGATATGGTCTAGTTAAAGTGCCAACTATTAATTTCCTTTGTCAAAAGGTTAAGTTGACATGGATGGAAATTAAATGACTAGGTAAATAGTCTGGTTAAGGAGTTCGTGTGTAAACGTCCACCCAACGTGGCTTGCACATGGGATTCTTTGAGCCGTTGGAGGTTTCATTAATATTGTTTTATCAAAAGGTTACAATATTATTGTTACGAACTATATGTTTTTCTTGTTCTTACATGTTTATTTGTTTACTTTCAGATATGTCTATGTCTCCGATTATTAACATTCTAGCAAACAATCCTCTCATCGGTCCTAATTACACCGAATGGAAACGTCATATTATGTACATACTTGACGCTGATGAGCACAGTTTTGTGCTTACCACTCCACGTCCCGCGGCCTTAACTGATGAGTCGACTGATGCGGAACGTGAGGCGCATAAGAGGTGGCACAAGTCGAATAATATGGCCAAGTGCTATATTATGATGACTATGTCGCAAAATTTGCAACTCCAGCATCAGGTCATGGATGACGCAGCGACCATCATGTTAAACCTCAGCGAGGTTTATGGGGAGTCCGAGAGGTCTGCTTGCTTTAACTTGATGAGAGAAATCTTATCTTGTAGGATGAGCGAGGGCAGTCCTGTGCACGATCATGTCATGCATATGACAAATCTGTTTGACAGGCTTGATCTGCTAGGAGGGGGTATCGAAGGCGAAGCCAAGGTCGATATCATCCTCAATACTCTCCCCAAAACTTTTGAGCACTTCCGTCTCAATGTCGTTATGAGCAAAGTCAACTACACTCTTAATGAGTTGTTGAATGCTCTAGTAGCAGCAGAGGGAGTGATGGGCCGTGGGAAAGAGGTCCTTGTTGCTGCCAAGGGATCTGCTTCTTCGTCGAAAGGCGGGAAAAAGAAGTGGAAAGGTCCAAAGGGCAAGCATGACCATGAGGCTAGTGGGAGCGGTAAAGCCAAAGCAGATGCCCCTACCGGCGGCGTGAAGAAGCCAACGGGCAAGGGAAAGTGCTTCAAATGCGGCAAGGTTGGACATTGGAAGAAAGATAGTCCAGTGCTCAAGGCAAAGGGACAAGGTACGTCACAAGTTTTAGTAACTGAAACATGTTTAGCTTCGTTTTCTACTCATTCGTGGGTAGTGGATACTGGGGCAACTGACCATGTTTGTTACACCTTGCAGGGCTTCAAGCCAACAAGGGAGCTAGCAAGTGATGAGATCACCATCTCCATGGGCAATGCGTCGAAGGTCGCAGCTGTTGCTATTGGAGATTTATCTTTATGTTTTGGTGATGACATTTTAGTTTTGAGAGATATTTTGTATGTGCCGGAGTTTCGGCGGAACATAATTTCTGTTTCAAAATTGTTTTTGAATGGATATTCTGTTATTTTTGATAGGGGTGTTTCTATCATGAGAGATAACAAGACTATTTGTTCTGAAATTTTGAACAATTCTCTCTATACTATTACATGTCCAATTAACAACTCTGTCCATGTTGCATCTACATCACAAATCCTTCCAAATCCGAATAAGAGGAAGTATTATTCTCATGAACAATATACACATACTTGGCACCTAAGATTAGGCCACATCAATCTAAATAGGATCCAAAGGCTCGTTTCAAATGGAATCTTGAAAGACTTTCAAGCGGTTCCATTTAGAACCTGCGAATCCTGTATAGAGGGAAAGATGACGGCAAGGTCTTTTAAGGCAAAGGGGAATAGGGCCTCGCATGTGTTAGAATTGGTTCACTCTGACTTGTGTGGACCAATGTCCACTAGACCTCGTGGAGGGTATGAGTACTTTGTCACTTTCATTGACGATTACTTAAGATATGGGTATATTTACCTACTTCAACGCAAGTCTGAATGCTTTGAAAAATTCAAAGAATTCAAGGCGGAGGTGGAGAAGAGAACGGGTAAATCTATCAAGTCATTGCGGTCTGATCGCGGTGGCGAATACCTCAGGAACGAGTTTTTGCAATACTTGTCAGATTTTGGGATTACATCCCAATTGACTGCACCGGGTACTCCCCAACAGAACGGTGTAGCAGAGAGAAGAAACAGGACTCTTATGGAAATGGTACGATCTATGATGAGCTATGCATCATTGCCTATTTCATTTTGGGGATATGCCTTGGAAACAGCAGTTTATTTGCTGAATCGGGTACCGTCCAAATCGGTTCCTAAAACTCCTATTGAGTTATGGTCAGGGCGCAAGCCCAGCTTGAATCATATAAAGATATGGGGTTGTCCTGCATACGTGCTAGACAAGGAAGCGAAGAAATTGGAGCCGAGATGCGAACTAATGCTGTTTATAGGATACCCTAAGGAAACGAAAGGTGGTTATTTTTATAATCCGAAGGATCAGAAAGTGGTTGTTAGCACCAACGCACGATTCTTGGAACACGATTATCTAGATAATCACAAGTCTAAGTCCGAGATTGTCCTTCAAGAAATCGAAGGCAATGGACAGGCGATTCCATTACCCCAGCCAAGTGTGCAAGTGAATGCACCACAAGACACTGCACGAACCATTGTCACAGCTGTACCACCACCGCTTCGTCGTAGTGGGAGGGTTGTAGTTCAACCCGATCGATTTATGTTCTTGGGAGAATCTTCGGATCTTCTTCCTGTTGATGAACAAAAGGATGTCGACCCAGATAACTATAGACAAGCGATGAAAGATCAAGATGCAGATTCTTGGTACGAAGCCATGGTTTCTGAAATAGAATCCATGGGTGCTATGGATGTATACGAGAAGACCGAACTACCAGATGGCTTCTTAGCTATAGGTAGTAGGTGGGTATACAAGAGAAAGAGAGATTCGGATGGCGAAGTCGCAGCTTTTAAAGCTAGACTGGTGGCGAAAGGCTATACCCAGGAACAGGGTATAGATTATGATGAGACCTTTTTGCCGGTTGTCATGCTCAAGTCTATCCGAATACTCCTTGCCATAGCAGCCCACATGAACCTTGAGATTTGGCAAATGGATGTCAAGACTGCTTTCCTAAACGATTTCCTTGAAGAAGGAAGGGACATCTACATGCAGCAACCTGAAGGGTTTGTGAAGAAGGGCGAAGAGCATCTTGTATGGAAGCTGAAAAAGTCCATTTATGGACTTAAGCAAGCTTCAAGGTCATGGAACAAACGTTTTGACGAGGTCATTAAATCCTATGGATTTACTCGTTGTGAGAACGAAAGTTGCGTGTACCGTTTAGATGCCAATGTTGACGTGGTTTTCCTTGCACTTTATGTAGATGATATCCTCCTCATTGGCAACAATGTTGAGCTATTATCAGACATAAAGAAGTGGTTATCCGAACAGTTTCAAATGAAGGACTTAGGAGATGCAGCGTACATCCTGGGGATCAAGGTCGTTCGTGATCGCCAGAAAAGGATGTTGAGCTTATCTCAAGCGTCTTACATTGATACTGTGATTGCTCATTTTAGCATGCAAAATGCCAAGAAAGGCTTGCTACCTTTTAGACATGGCATTCCTTTATCTAAGGACATGTGTCCTAAGACGCCTAGTGAGGTTGAGGAGATGAGGAAGATACCCTATGCTTCCGCCGTAGGTAGCCTCATGTATGCGATGCTATGCACGAGACCTGATATTTGCTATGTCGTTGGCATGGTTGCAAGATATCAGTCGAACCCTGGACCAGGACACTGGACTGCGGTAAAGCATATTCTCAAGTACCTAAAATGGACTCGAGATTATAGGCTAGTTTACCGGTCAGACAGTCTTCCTTTGGGTTACACCGATTCGGATTTCCAGGCTGACCGGGATGAGAAGAGATCTACCTCTGGTTATGTGTTTACCTTGGGAGGTGGAGCCGTATCATGGCGGAGTGCAAAGCAGAAGTGCATTGCAGACTCCACCATGGAAGCCGAATATGTAGCTACTTCGGAAGCTGTTAAAGAGGCTGTATGCACTACTAGAAAAACGCTCATAGATAACGGATTTTATCCGTTATCTATGAGCAAAAAAACTGTTGTGTATAGTGGTGTTATCTATTCTATATGTCATACACAACGGTTTCAAAACCTTTATGTATAGTAGCATAGATAACGGTACGATGCGTCATACATAACAGTACGCATCCGTTATCTATAAAGGGTATACATAACGGTTTTTCACCGTTATGTATTTAGATTTTTCCGTTATGTATTAATTTTTTTTTATCATAGTTAACAGTTTTTTGTACTTTTTATAACGGTTTTAACCGTTATCTTTGATAGAATACATAACGGTTTTTCACCGTTATGTATTTAGATTTTTCCGTTATGTATTAATTTTTTTTTATTTTTTTTATCATAGTTAACAGTTTTTTGCACTTTTTATAACGGTTTTAACCGTTATCTTTGATAGAATACATAACGGTTTTTTGCACTTTTTATAACGATTTTTTGCACTTTTTATAACGATTTTAACCGTTATCTTTGATTAGAATACATAACTATTTTTTGCACCTTTTATAACAATTTTTTTGCACTTTTTATAATTGTAGTATATTTTTAAATTTTGCAATTTTTATAAAACGACAAAATGATAAAATCAACAATAACAATATTATATATCATCCAAAATATTCATACACTATTATACAAATGAACCAAATATCAAGTATACATCATCATTGCATATTCCGATTCAAAATTGAAAATATCAACTACCTTATAGCTAAAACAAAAATCTATCATACAATGTTTCTAGCACCAAGTCCTCAAGAACTAGTTAATCAACCTGCTATGATTCTCTGGTTGTCTTTTGACCTCAAGCCATCCCAAGCTACCATAAATTCATTACGCATTCTTCTAGTTGCCTCATGCTCAAAAGCATCGCCACGGGCGCCAAGTATGTTGTTCCAAACTCTTCTTTACTCTTCAGCGCTGCCCGGTTCAAGATCCTACAGTTACACCAAAACACTTTTGTCACAAATGTCACAAATGGCTCATTGCTGACGGAGAAAATGATTATATATACGTGGTCTTCAATATAATATAATTTTGAAAAAAATACAAAACATTTTGGATCAAGCTAATAGCAAGGATGCATACATTAGCACCCAATTTAGGATGAGCCACTTGCCACATTATGTGCATTGATTTTTCCGTTTGCTCTGGATCTTCACCACCAACAAAAGCAATAACAGCCAAACATTGGAGTAACTGTGAACACATCATAGCAATATCCATAATTAGATTAGGCATCCATGAAGGGTAACAACTGTGAGACACCTGCTGCAGCAATGTAGCAAACCTAGGTGGAGAAACAGAAGACTATTATCCAACCACAACTTTAGAGCATAACATTGAAGAAGCTATAAAGTTCAATGTGCATCCATATAAATATTGATCTTTAATATACAGCTGTTTGTCTAAAGATCAGGAGTCTGAACCCGAAACTCCAAAAGCCCAAGAGTTTTACATAAACAAATTAATGAAGAGGCAACTATCTGGAAACAGCATGCATGAGAAATCCCCCCTCCCCCCCAACAAAAAACAAGGAAATGAAGCAAAAGTCATAATATGTACATATCCCCAGAAGAGTCATAAGAGAAAAATCAACAGAATTTAATCATCTTACAAGATGGTTTGATAGCTCGTCAAGCAGCAAAATATGGGGCTTTTTGAAAGTAATCTTAGCAAATGCAACCCTGCTTTTTTGACCACCTGGAATATAATTGGAAGCAGTTTACTTGATCCACCAATTGTTCAATAACTTTTTGACACCATATGCATTAAAGAGAGAAAACCTGATAGTGTGTACATCGGCTGAAGGGCAAGATTCCCTGTTATACCCAGAGAGCCTAGATGCCCTCTTAACTTCTGTTCCGGCACTCCCTGCACACCAACAGATACAACTTTATTGAGAAAATGTAATCATACTAGACCAATATGATTAGACTTACATTAAAAATGGGCATTAAGGATAGGGTGCAATCAACTAAATTCTTCTCTCACAAAGCAAAAGAAACTTTAAACGCATTTAACCATATTAATTTTTGTATTAGCTTATAGTTTATAACTAACACTTGATCACCAGAAGTGACATGTTTAGCAATGTAACCACATAAATGTATCTAGCAATAGATAATATGCAAGTACAAGTTCAATACAAAATTAAAACTTAACTTTGACCACATTACGTAGTCTGAGTTATTATTAACCTGAAGCATTAATCAGATGTTTGATATCATAAAGATGAGAAAATGCATATATCATTCTAATCAGATGAGATTTACCGGAAAGCACCGCATCATATACAGAAGTGGATTTGAAAAGAGGTCCAAACCATCAACGTGATGCTGATTAAACACAGCAATGCGAACCTGAAAGAAAACATAAAAAAACCATCATTTTCAGGAACACAAGATAGTGAAATTAAAAATAACCAGCATCAGTCCAATTGTTAAGCAAAAGTAAGCTCTTGAAATCCTTTAGTCAATGAATAATAATCATCTATCAGCATAAAGTTCTATTAGGCAGAATCTGGTGCAGATAGATGAATGCATTACAATTTAAAACTAGCAAAGAAAAGAAAATGGCCACATGGTGTAATAAAACAAGATAATAATGAAACACAGATATTTATGCCATTTGAACAGGTTGGACCAATGGAAATAGTGAAGCCAAAAGCATAACCAGTTAGGAAAAATAAGCATAATTGATTCAGAAGACCAGAATTACAACTGCTAGGAGTACCTTTGCTGAACGAAAAACTGTCCCAGAGCTTGGTTGAAGCTCTCCAGAAATAAGTTTGAGTATCGTTGACTTTCCAATTCCATTAGGACCAACCACTGCAATGTGAGAGTATAAATGCACAAACAATTACACAAAGAAATTCCTCAAGTATGCAAATCCAAACCAACAATCACAACCTCAGATTCCAAATAACCAAAAATCAAAGAGTGATACAACCAAAAATAATCTGAGCTGGATCGAGAAAAACTAGGGCTCGATCTGTGAGCAAAGGAAGGACTTTAGCGGTGTTGCGATCTCCGAGCAAGGGATATCCGGCGGCGTCAAGCCAGGGCAGCTGACCGGCGATTTCAGACAGAGAAGCTAGGGCTCGACTTCTTCTCTTCAATTGCGCGCTTCCAGTGAGGGATTAGAGAGGGAAACCGAGACAAAGAGAAAAAGAGGGAAAGAACGGTCAAAATTAGTCGCCAAATTTTACAGCAGCAGCGCCGGAGTTTCAGAGAAGGATACATCAACGGCGGCGCCTCGGACCGCTGCTATTCGCGGAAGAGAAAGGGATAGGGGGCCTCAGCGGCGAGGACGGCGGCGCGAACAGCTACACGGCGGCGAGGACGGTGGAGAATGGCGGCGAGGATGGGGGCTGGCGGCGACAGTGATGCCCGGTTTGAAGGGAGTAAGGCAGGTGGAAGAGGAGAGAACGGTGGGAGAGAGAGAGAGAGAGGGGGTTTGGCTAGGGTGTATTAGGAAATTAGGATTTTAATTTTTTATAATATTATGAAAATTAAAAATAAATATTATAAAAGTAATACATAACAGTATCAAGACTGCTCATATATAACGGTTAAAATAACCGTTATAAAAAAATGCTCATAGATAACGGTCGGCTTAACGGTTTTGTAATACCGTTATGTATGCAACTAATAGATAACGCAAAAACATAACGCATTTGTTCAAACCGTTATCTATGCATTTAGACAACACTACATAGATAACGGATTTTCGCAAAACCGTTATCTATTCCTAAAAGTGCGCTCATACATAACGGTTTTTGAAAAAAACCGTTATCTATTCACTGTTATGTATGTAAACTTTTGTAGTAGTGATGGTTCCGGAACTACCTCTTGGATCTAGGAGTGGTCCCTAATTTGCCTAAGAGTATCATAATTTATTGTGATAACTCGGGTGCAGTGGCAAATTCTAAGGAACCCAGGAGCCACAAGGCGTCAAAACACATAGAGAAAAAGTACCACATCATACGAGAAATCGTAAACAGAGGAGATGTGCTAGTAGAAAAGATTAATACATTGGAGAAACTAGCTGATCCTTTCACGAAAAGCTTACCGCAAAAGACCTATGAGAAGCATGCTCGAGGGATGGGATTGCGGTTGATGCCACCCACTTAGAGAAAAACTTTCAGTATAAGTGGGAGAGATGAAGTGAAGTTTTTGTAATAGCTAGTATTTAGACACATTGTATACTAAAAGTTTTGCTTTAGTATAAGTGGGAGATTGTTGGATTTGTATACTGAAAGCGAGAACTTTATGCTTGTATACAATGATTCCTGTATTCACTATTCTTATCTCCTATCTGATTGTGTTCATGATTGCATATGTATGTTCTTTATCTCTGTATAAGTAGATTATATGGTGTGTTGTAGATCACAGAAGACCATATAATTGGAATAACCTTAAGAGATATAATATGATCACAGCCGAAATAACTCTAGGACAAGTTATTGGTTTAGGCTGCAGTATAGATGGAAGTAGTTTGTCTTGGCTACTTGTCTATACTGGTACGTCATTACGTATTAATAGGAACACAGTTTGAGATGTATTCTTCTATCTGACTTAAGTGAAGAATCAAGATCTCGGTGACTTATAAATCTTAATACTAATAAGTATTCAGATATATATATTAATTCGTATATCACTTTGACTTACTATGGGTGAAAGTTATATACTAACTCGAGTACTCTGTATCTTGGGTGATAGCGGTTAATATATGATATTTGATTATCTGTATTAGTACCCGTATCCGGTATAGGATAATGACATCCCCTTAAGGATCTCAATAAGGTTTATTACGCTAAACCCTGCAGGTTGATTAAGTTCAGGCGTAATAATAAAGTTTGAGTGGTACTGCTTAAGGAATTATTAAGAGATTAATTAATTTAAGCTGTCAGAGCTCTAATTAATTAATGGATGTCGGATATTTTAAATACGAAGATTTAATAAGTCTAAATACAGGCCCCGACTCATCACCGGCAATAAAGGGGTAAGTCAGTATCGGTTCTCTAGTGGAATGAACTGATATTTATAAATCAATTATGGTCTGGGCTGACCATAGATAAATTAATTTATTTGAGGCCCATCTTTATTCTTTGTATCTGGTCCCTGGGCTGGCCCAATGTCTCCTAGCCCAAGAAGACAGAATTTTCGGCCCTCACATGTAAAGTGGCGCCTCCTCCTCTTTTCAGTATTATAAAATACAGCTGTCAGCTCTCAGGAAAATACACTGATAAAAATTAGGGTTTTTGAGAGCAGTGGGAGGCGCAGGAAACGTGTGAGGCAATTCTGTCTTGGGAATTTCCATAGCTCGTTGTTCATCCAACGTTGGGAATTGAGCGGGATACAGTCGAGAAGATCAGAGCTGGAGTCAGATTCTTTCGACACGATCATTAACAGTTTGTGCATCCGATTCTCAAGTAAGTTTTCCTAACACCTGTGTGCAGCTGTTAAATTCATAGGAGCATGTTAGGATTTAATCGTTGTATGATGAATTAATAATAATCCAAGAAACGATCATCGGGTAATCGAGTATTAATTCAATTTAATATTCCTTCAAGATGTGAGGGACATGGGGGTGCAAATGAAGGAGAAATTTGATAAGTATTGGGGTGATCCAAGAAAAATGAACAAGCTCATCTTTTTTAGTGTTGTTGTTGACCCTAGATACAAGTTTGAAGTTCTTGAATTCATACTTATTGAGGTACATGGAGTTGATGTTGGGGAATCTATTGCCAAAAGTGTGAAGGAGGAACTTTATGAATTGTATGAAGCTTACAAATCTTTGCATCAAGCTCATTCTCAAGCTTCAAGTCATGGAACAAGTCAAGAAGTTGAGTCTTCACAAGACTCAACTTCTTCAACTCCTTATCTTTTGATTGACAAGTTCAAAAAACAAAGGCGAGGTGTAGGAGATAGTGTTTCTAATGATTTGGATGTCTATTTAAGTGAGAAAGAAAGGGGAGTTGATGATTCAAAGAATTTTGACATAACATCTTGGTGGAAGGTTAACCAACCTAGATTGCCTATTCTTGCTCATCTTGCTCGGGATGTACTATCGGTGCCTATTTCTACGGTGGCATCCGAGTCCGCTTTTAGCACGGGGGGGAGGATTCTTGATCCTTTTAGGAGTTCATTGTCTCCTAAACTTGTGGAGAGTCTCATTTGTTGCCAAGATTGGTTAAGGAAGTCGAAGGAAGCAATAACAATCGAAGAGGATATAGAGGCCATTCAAAAGCATGAAGAAGGTCTTTTTACTTGTGAATTATTTCTGTATATCTCCTTATTTAACTTACATTGTTTAATTATTTGATTATTTTCTTTTTGTAGCTTTGGCAAGTCTTGGCATTGTTTGTGAAGAAGGGAATGGAGATATGATGGAGTCTTGATTCTTGAAGCCAAATGACGAAGAAGCAATTGAAGTTGAAACTTGTGTTGTTTAGTTAAAACTTTTAAATTCTAATTTTTATGTTGATGTTGGATTATTGAACATTTGTATTAAGGACTTGAATTGATGTTTGGTTGATTTGGGACTTGTTTAGGATTTATTTGTTAAGGACTTGGAATTGATGTTGTTTGCTTGTTTAGTATTTTAATTTAGGCTATTTTAGTGACTTCTTTAGTGAATTTGAGCAGTTTTTTTATGTTTTTTTTTTCGAATTTTACATGCTGTTATTTACAGAATTCTGCACATTTTCGGTTTTTTTGAGCAGATTTTCGGTTTTTTTTGGAAAAAAAAAAAAAATCGGTCGGTTCGGGAACCGACCAAAACCGATCGGTTTCGGCCGGTTCGGTTGTGGTCGGTTTTCAGCCCTCAGTCGGTTCGGTTCGGTCCGTCTACATCCAAGGTCGGTTCAGTTTCGGTTTGTCTAAATTGGTTCGGTTCGGTTCGGTTTTGAACCGATGCTCAGCCCTACTTGGTCTTCACCGGACTTCCACTGGATCTCAACATCTCTCCGACGTCAAAGCTTGTCTCATTCTCACTTATATCTAGCGACTAGAGTGTCTTCCATCCTCATGCCTGGCGCCAAGAAGCTTCACAGCTTCTGGAGGATATCAACTTTATTTCAGATATCTTGTACACCTCCTTGGCATGCAACAACAACGAGCTCGCTGTCATTGTCGGCCGGCATCTTCAGCCGCACAAGGTCCATTCTTCAATTACCTCGTGCTGGCAAATCGACAGTGTTAGTCATCAAGGCTGTCACTGTTTCGATTTTTCCTTTTTTCCATATTCTCTCTCTTTCTCCATCCCCGTCCTCTCTCTCTTCCTCTTAAGCCTCACTTTCTCCCTTCAAGTTAGCCTTCTTCATTCTTCCGTCTCCCTCGTCCTCTTGTTCTCCTCCACTTCTCCGTGTCCCTCCTCACCTCATCCATTCTCTCCCACAACTGGCGTCTTCCACTTCTGCATCTCTGGATTCATCATTTTTTCAAGTCCTCCCACAAGTTCTTGAGAATAGGAATTGAGTCCTATCCGATCATAGCTTCCATCATCAGCTCTCTTTTTGATGTTGCCAAAAAGGGGAAAAGTAGGAAGTCAGAGAAAAACCTTCTCGAAGATAATTCCCTGCATCTTCTCGAAGACTGAAGATGGTAAAGCAAAAGGATCACCAGAAGTTCTAAGGATGACGTTTCAGTAAAGACCTCAAGTCAACGGAAAACAAGTGTGAGTGAAACAAGTTTAGGAACATGAAGACTGAAGATGAAGATCAAGAAGTTCAAGGCGCAGCCAAGCAGACTGCTGGAGTCCATGGGTTTTCCCATGTGTTTTATTTTGTTATTTTTTACTCCCTTGTAAGTCTTGCCCTATACCTCGACTGATGTCTTATCAGTTATTTTCTTATAATGAAAAAAACTTCTTTTTGATCTCAACCTGAAGACAATGACTCTTTGTCCAGGCTCTGATTAATGTTTTTCTGTCTTTTCCTCGTTCTGTTTTAGAACTATTGTGTTCTTTCTCTAAGTATAAGTTTTTAGGTTCTATTGTTAAGGGGGAATAGTATTCACCCTGTTTTAGGACTTGTACTCTGAGTTCAGTCTTTTTCTTGCCTAGAACTGTTGTGTGGTTTTGGCATCATTAAAAAGGGGAAAATTGTTGGGAACTTAATGGAATATCCTAATCATTGTTTTGATGATACCAAAATCCATAGGCTTTCTTTGTAATAGACTAGAACTGTTTGAACTCAAGTGTTAGAGTTCTTTTCTAGTTTAGTTGCTGTTCTGAAGACTGAAGACTAAAGGACGGAGGACTAAAGACTGAAGACTGAAGTTGCCAACTGAAGTATCAGTTGAAGAATCAGTCTTGAACTGATTACTTAATGCGTGCCACGTGGAATCAGCGGACTGATACTAAAGTGAAGTATCAATTAAACATTCTTCCTCAGACTGAATCTCCAACGTTTCAAAGGAAGCCACGTACTCCCAAAAGTACAGCCGCATTAAATGCAGAGGTCTCAGGATCATCCTTTCTCTGCAGAGGTCATTCCTATTTGGTGACTACTTTATCAGAGACGTCGCATCTCCTGCTCTTCAACGTAGCCGTTCTCACCAAACAAGGAACCTCGAAGATTGAAGCCTCAACCCAAATTCAAATTGCTCTCCAACGGAAGAAATCTTGAAGACCTTCTCCGCCAACGGATCTATTCAAGACCTCTCCAATAAATAGCGCTCGAAGATCACTTCAATCTTCACTGATTCAACAACATAAGCTGAAACTCTGCCAAAATTGTTTCTCAGCCAAAGCTTAATCTCTCCAAAGCTTGAATCGAAGAAGAGAATCTCAAAGCCAAAAATCAGTCACTGCTGATTACATATATTCTCTTAGACCTTAGGCAAACCTCTGTTTACCCAGAGCCTAGGTCAAAACTAACTCCAAAGAACTTGTTCTTTGAAGTTTAGTTGGCAAGATTTCAAACCTCCCTTCGACCTATAGAATTGAGTGTTTGAGTTACAAAGGAGTTTAGGAAGGTACTTTGTCTCCGTGAGATCCTAGTGCCAGTTCGTGCTAGGAGTGAGAAATCCAACAAGGTGTGTTGATACTGAAGATTGGATCTTCAGTTGATTCGATTGTGTGCATCCGCAAGCACACGGATTCGGTTGTGTGCACCCGCAAGCACACGGTTCGGTTTGCTGTGCACCCGTAAGCATAAGCATCGGTTTGCAGTGCACCTGTAAGCACTTGCAGAGTGAAGTTGTTGGTCTGATCAACCGACCGTGGATATAGGAAGTGTTTTCCGAACCACGTAAAAATCTCTGTGTTATTTACATCTTTCAGTTTTATTTTCCTACTTGTGTTCTTACCTTTGATAAACTGAAATTGATTAATTGCAAAGAGAAACTTAAGACTAACAACGTGATCAACAAAGGCTATTGCGAAACAAAAGTATTTTCGTTGCGTATGTTATCAGTCTGACTGATCTATCATCTGATAGTCAGGAAGATTTATAACATCTCTATTTTTATCAAACCCGACTGAAGCCTTACGTGCATCAGTTAAGTTCTTGTGACTTAACTGATAACTCCTTACTGAAGAGTCTTTCAGTATCAGTCGACAACCCTGTTTTGGTCAAATCTCTTTTCAATAAACAGGTGTATGTTTTTGAGTTTAAAGTTTCGTTTTGATCTCTGTATTGAGATCCACCTGATTTTAAAAATAGCCTATATGTGTATTCCCCCCCCCCCATACACCTATTCAAAACCCTCCAGACCTAACAAAAATTAATATAATTACACAAATAATAATTTTTATATAAAATAAGAAATATAGTCCTAGAAGGGGACGGCACAAGTTTTAATGAAAATAGTTTAGTTTATTGTGAGTGGAGAAAGGGTCCCACTAAAAAGATAGTGTTAAAAATGGTGAAAGAGAGTGGTGAAAAGTACCTATTTAAGATAGTGGTGATCGGCTGTGGAAAAATCAAATTTGTTGTCACGGTTTGCTCGAGATGAGTTTGACCACAACTTAAAGGCGACTAGGGGTGAGCATCGGTTCGGTTCGGTGCAAAACCGAACCAAAAATTCAAAACCGAGAATTGAACCAATAGTTAAAATTGGAACCGAACCGCACCAATTGGGGGTCCGGAACCGAATCGAAACCGAACCGATAAAACCATCGGTTTCGGTTCGGTTCACCGAACCGAACAATGCAATTTTTTTATTTTATTTTTTTCGAAAATACCAATTAAAAATTGTAAAATAATGTAAAATACACAATTTTCAAATGTCAAATTCCCACAACATGAACATGATAAATAATTATATATTATAATTATGAATTAGGGTTTTAGTTTTAGGCGACGATCGGGGTGGAATTCTTGACACTGGTGCAGGAGGTCGACGACAAAGAGGTGAAAGCGCAGGTGTGGGACACTACCAGGAGCATTTTGTTATGATACCGATCATGGCTGGATACTTATATTCATGGGAGTCGAGTTGTTCAACAGGTGAGGTATTTTTGTAACATGTAACACTTAATTTCTTTAAAGAAATAAAGAGAAAGAAGAACTGAGGTTTGGCCAAAAAGAAAACTTATTACTATTTGTCTGCAACTTATTTGAGTGGTTCTGCGCCGTCACCTCTACGGTCACCTCGCGCTACTTCTGTAAATTGCTTTTATTCAGATTCAACTTCTCAAGCGGTGGTGCATAGATCCAATCTTAATTTCATCATAGATAATGGAAATTTTGAAATTGTATATGAAACACGTCAAAATTGGAAGAAAAAATTAAATTCGATTTTGATTTTAATAGAAAAATACAAGTCATGGAGAAATTGATCTGAATTTAATCAAATATGTAACATTGTGTGCTGTCAATTATTGTGCAGGTGAGTTTGTTTTGTTAATGTTCTTCAGTTCAC
Organism: Salvia miltiorrhiza; assembly: GCF_028751815.1. Lineage (NCBI taxonomy): Eukaryota > Viridiplantae > Streptophyta > Magnoliopsida > Lamiales > Lamiaceae > Salvia > Salvia miltiorrhiza. The sequence continues at coordinate 39,397,633 of NC_080394.1, read as the reverse complement.
AACCAATTAGATGAAATCACAATTAAATCACTAATGTTAGTTGTTCGATTTAGTTGTGAATTCGAGTTTTAAAGCTTGAATTCACAACTAGAAATAGTGTTGGTTGTGAATTCAAATTTTAAAGCATGAATTCACAACCAACACTATTTCTAGTTATGAAATCAAGATTTAAAACTCAAATTCACAACTGAATAGCTAGTGTTGGTTGTGAATTTAAGTTTTAAAACTTGAATTCAAAGACTAGTCGTAAATTCGAGTTTTAAATCTTAAATTCACAACTAAAAATAGTGTTAATTCGAACTTCAAAATTTGAATTTACAATTAAAAAAATTTCTTATTGTCAATTCAAGTTTTAAAATTCAAATTAATAATTAAAAAATTTAATGAATAACTTTTAAATTTTTGTGTGGAGGATAAAATGAGAAGTGTCTCCTTTTTTTTTTTTTCCAAAGTCCACTCTAAAATAGTAAACTACGTTAGGCAAAACGTAGGCCTAAACCACATTAATTAGGCAAACCGTAGGCCACCGACTTGCGTAGCTATATACCTTGAATTTAAAATTGTGAAACTGTTGTAAATATATCTTATAGATATATCTTATGGGTGTTGACCAAGAAATCTCCCTAAAACCCTAGCTTCCTACTTGTATAAATAGAGGCTTTTGGCCCTCATATTGAATACGCTCAATACATATTCTCTTCTCTATCCTCTCGTTTCTCTCTAGTTTATAACACGTTATCAGCACGATTGTTCTACAAGATTGTTCTATATTTATTATTGATGGTATGCCCTAGGAAAGAATCGTGTCTTTCCTGCAAGGTACTATTGTAAATTTGTTAAATTTGATTTTGATATTTGCAATTGAATTTATTAAAATTATTTTTATTAGATTGCTTCAATTTCTTATTATATTAAATCTTTCGTTTTTGATCTATGAATTACTTTGGGATGAATTAGTTTTAAATTTATTTGGCTTGCCTTGGAAAAGATCGTATCTTTTCTTATTTGAATGTATATTATGAATTAGTTTGTGATATATGTTAAATTTATGAGTTAGTTTGTGAATTATTGAAAATATGTATATATTCAATTAATATATACTATGTTCAACTACATCCAATCAATATGTATACATTTCGAATGCTTTTTATTCTGTTCTTGACGTTGGTGTTTTAAATTGTTGCAAACTAATAGATTATGTGATTGCTTTGCACATATTTATTTATTTATTTAATTTCGTCATATATACGCTGGTATATTGGGGATATATAGCTTTGGAAATTGATGAAAGATGAATCAAAATGGTTATGAATTCGTCTATCACAACAGATTCGAAAATTTTGATTGATATGCACGAGTGAGTACAAAATGGATGGATTAAAATATCCAATCAAATCAAATCAAAATTTATTTAATTATTTTGATTGTTTAATTAAGTATAGTCTCGAGTCAATTGTTTTTCTCTTGGTTCGATTGTTTTTCCTTCATATCATGTATATTATTTTGCAATTAGTCAATTATTTTTATGTTGCAACTGATAATGAATATTTTATGCCATTGTTGTTCAATTACTTCTTTCTTCCTTGAAAAACAAAGGTCAACTATAAGTGATAATTTGTTTATATATGATGATGTCGATCAAAATAAAGGTAACCAGTTTATAAGAGATTGATTTTTATTTTCTTCTTCTTCAAATAATTCATTTCGTTTTACAATAGCATATTGATCTTGTTTTCAGTAACTGAATATAATTATTTGGAATATCAATTGATTAACCGGTCGAGCTAGATTTAAATTGCTTATGAATTGCTCAATTTCTCGAATGCTTATACATATAAATTGTTTAATGTGAAGTTTATTGTTATCACTTTCCATGCCAAATTCTATGATTCTTATACTCTTATTTCAAGATTTTGACATGTTATATTTTGAAATATACTATATATATATATATATATATATATATATATATATATATATATATATATATATACGGTCTATTGATCCGAAATGATCTTGAAAATTAATTGATGCTATTTAAATAGCACAAGTAATATTCCTGAAGAAGGAGTGTTGGAATAATAAATTATTAAACTTGATTTGTAGAAGAAAAATCTAGAATCAAATAAAGTAAAAGAAAACAAAAGAAAATAATAGAACTTAGAAGAGAATTCTAGAAGCAGCTATCTAATTAAGTAAAGAAATTAGTAGAAAATGCTAGAACTCCAAAACAAAGTCGGTGAAACCAACATTGTAAAGCTATATATATATATGTCCATTTGTAATGTGTGTAGGATAGTGATGTGAAGAAAAGTTAGTGGAGAAAAGTAGTTAAAGCATTAAAAACTTTTAAATTCTCTCCCACACCCACACGACCACTCACTCAAATTTTGTACAAATCACACTTTCTCCAAATTAATTAATTCTCCCACATATATTTTTCATATTTCCAACAAAGTGGTATCAGAGCCACAAGATTCTACTTGTGGTATGGCGAATTTACAATCGTTTCAAGTCCCCATGCTCAACAAGAGCAAGTTCGACAATTGGAGCATCAAGATGAAGGCGCTATTGGGAGCCCACGACGTTTGGGAGATCGTGGAGAATGGCTACGAGGAGCCGCAGGACGAGGCCGCACTATCCCAACAACAAAAGGATAGATTGCGAGACGCGAGAAAGAGAGACAAGAAGGCTCTCTGTCTCATTTATCAGGCGCTAGGGGACGACGATTTCGAGAAAATCTCAAACGCGAGCACCGCCAAAGAAGCATGGGAGAAGCTCCAGAACGCGTGCAAAGGAGCGGAGCAAGTAAAAAAGGTACGACTTCAAACTTTAAGAGGAGAGTTTGAGTCTTTACATATGAAAGAGTCCGAATCGATATCGGATTATTTTTCAAGAGTCTTGGAGGTGTCTAATCAAATGAAAAGAAATGGTGAAAAATTGGAGGATGTAAGAATTATGGAGAAAATATTGCGCTCACTAACCCCAAAGTTTGAGCACATTGTGGTGACGATTGAAGAAACTAAAAATTTGGAGGAGATGACGATCGATCTCTTGTTGGGGTCGCTGCAAGCATATGAGGAGAAGCAAAAGAAGAAGCAAGAAATTTCAGAGCAACTTTTAAAGTTGCAAGTAAGCCCGAAAGAAAAAGAAGAAGGTTCGAGCAATGGCCATGGACAATTCGGGAGAGGACGTGGTCAAGGACAAGATCGAGGCAAAGGCCGTGGACGTGGACGAGGACGAGGAGGCTTCGTCAACAGTAGTGAAAGAAAGGAGTTTACAAATGGTCGGGGGAGGAGCAACCCGCAGTCGAGGTACGATAAATCCTCAATAAAGTGTTATAATTGCCATAAATTTGGGCACTATGCTTCCGAGTGCAGAAGTGAAAAAGTAAGGATTGAAGAGAAGGCCAATTACGCCGAAAGCATAAATCAAGATATTGGTAGTGTGCTTCTGGCATATAAAGGAGAAGCTGGAAGACAAGATGACACGTGGTACCTCGACACTGGTGCTAGCAATCACATGTGCGGGAAAAGAAATATGTTTGTGGAGCTCGATGAGTCGGTAAGTGGCAACGTCTCCTTTGGTGATGAATCTAAAATTCCAGTTAAAGGAAAAGGGAAAATTTTAATTCGCTTGAAGAATGGAAATCATGAATTTATTTCCAACGTTTATTATGTGCCCAATATGAAAAATAATATCTTGAGTTTGGGACAACTCTTAGAGAAAGGTTATGATATTCACATGAGAGATTATAACCTTTCAATAAGAGATGGCAAAAATAATCTTATTGCCAATGTGCCAATGTCTGAAAATAGAATGTTCTTATTGAATATTCGAAATGACATGGCAAAATGCCTGAAAGCGTGTTACCAAGATAAGTCTTGGTTGTGGCATCTTCGGTTTGGGCACTTAAATTTTGGCGGTTTGGAGTTGCTGTCAAAGAAGGAGATGGTGAGAGGTTTACCATCCATCAAGCATCCCGATCAACTCTGCGAAGGTTGTCTACTCGGGAAGCAGTTCAGAAAGCCATTCCCAAAGGAGTCAAGCTCAAGAGCTCAAAAGCCACTGGAGTTGATTCATGCTGACGTGTGTGGGCCAATAAATCCAAGCTCCCTGGGTAAAAATAATTATTTTTTGCTATTCATTGATGATTTTTCTAGAAAAACGTGGGTATATTTCTTGAAGCAGAAGTCGGAAGTATTTGATGCATTCAAGAAATTCAAAGCTGCCGTCGAGAAGGAGAGCGGACGACAAATCAAGGCCCTGAGGTCCGATCGAGGCGGAGAATTCACGTCAAGGGAGTTTCTAGAATTTTGCGAAGCAAATGGAATTCGACGGCCCCTGACAGTTCCGAGATCCCCCCAACAGAACGGAGTGGCGGAAAGAAAAAACAGAACAATCATGGAGATGGCGAGGAGCATGCTAAAGACGAAGAATCTGCCTAAAGAGTTTTGGGCCGAAGCAGTGGCGTGCGCGGTGTACCTATCCAACCGATCGCCGACAAGGAGCGTGTGGGGAATGACTCCACAAGAAGCCTGGAGCGGGAGAAAGCCAGGAATTTCCCACCTAAAGGTATTTGGGAGCAAAGCCTACGTGCATGTACCAGATGAGAGAAGGAAGAAACTCGATGACAAAAGTGAAGCATTCATCTTTATCGGGTACGACTCTAACTCTAAAGGCTATAAGTTATATAATCCAAATACCAAGAAAACAGTGATAAGTCGAGATGTGGAGTTCGACGAAGAAGGAGTATGGGATTTCAGCTCCAGCGGTGACTTCACCTACATCCCACAGTTAGAAGAACAAAGAGCAGAAGAGCAAGTTGGAGAAGTCCAACAAGAGCCAGTGACTCCACCAGCTTCACCAGTGCCAGTCACTGAAGACTCGCCACCATCTTTCTTAAATGAAAGAGCTACACCACGAGCAAGGAGTTTGGGCGAGATATATGAGGATACTGAAAGGTTAGAAGATCTTACCTTATTTTGCCTATTTGCTGACTGTAAACCTGTTAGCTTTGAAGAAGCAGCAGATAGTGAAAATTGGCAAGTCGCGATGGATGAAGAGATCAAAGCCATAAAGAAGAATGATACATGGGAGCTCGTGACACTACCAAAAGGGCACAAGGCCATCGGAGTCAAGTGGGTGTATAAAATTAAGAAGAATTCCAAGGGTGAAGTGGAAAGATATAAAGCGAGGCTCGTCGTGAAAGGATATAGTCAAAGAGTTGGAATTGATTATGATGAGGTATTTGCTCCTGTCGCTCGCTTAGAAACTATCAGACTAATACTCTCTCTTGCAGCCCAAAATAGATGGAAGATTTATCAAATGGATGTCAAGTCAGCCTTCTTGAATGGGTATATAGACAAAGAAGTCTATATCAAGCAGCCAATGGGCTACGAGGTGAAAGGACACGAAGATAAGGTCCTGAAGTTGAAAAAGGCCCTATACGGACTAAAGCAAGCACCAAGGGCATGGAATAGCAGGATCGATAAGTACTTGGAGGAGAATGGCTTCACCAAATGCCCTCACGAGCATGCTCTCTACGTGAAAGCCAATGGAGAAGATGCCTTAATTGTGTGCTTGTATGTAGATGATTTGATTTTCACAGGAAATAATTCAAAGATGATTGAGGAGTTCAAGAAGGCCATGTCAAAGGAGTTTGAGATGACAGACATTGGGCTGATGGCATACTACCTCGGCGTGGAAGTCAAGCAACTCGAAGATGGGATCTTCATCACACAAGAAGGATACGCCAAGGAAATCCTCAAGAAGTTCAAGATGGAGGGCTGCAAAGCAATCAACACGCCAGTGGAATGCGGGATAAAATTATCCAAGAATGATGGAGGAGAAAAGGTGGACCCGACATTGTTTAAGAGCTTGGTTGGAAGTTTACGGTACTTAACTTGCACAAGGCCGGACATTCTTTATGCGACAGGACTCATGAGTCGCTATATGGAGAATCCAACCACTACGCATTTTAAGGCGGCAAAGAGAATTCTTCGCTACCTCAAAGGTACGCTCAACTACGGCCTATTCTACTCAAGTACTAATCAATATAATCTTGTCGGGTATAGTGATAGTGATTGGGCCGGAGACAATGATGATCGGAAAAGTACAAGCGGATTCGTATTTTTCATGGGAGATACTGCTTTCACCTGGATGTCGAAGAAGCAACCCATAGTCACGCTGTCAACATGTGAAGCTGAATATGTGGCTGCCACATCCAGTGTTTGCCATGCAGTTTGGCTACGAAGTTTACTGGAAGAGCTTGGATGGCCACAAAAGGAGCCAACAACTATTTGTGTGGATAACAAGTCGGCAATCGCGCTCTCAAAGAATCCGGTGTTTCATAATCGAAGCAAGCATATTGACACCCGCTTCCACTACATCAGAGAATGCATCGCAAAGAAGGAGGTCCAAGTGGAGTATGTGAAATCACAAGATCAAGTTGCCGACATCTTCACAAAGCCGCTCAAATACGAAGACTTTATCAAGTTCAGAAGTTTGCTCGGAATGACAAATCAAGTTTAAGGGGGAGTGTTGGAATAATAAATTATTAAACTTGATTTGTAGAAGAAAAATCTAGAATCAAATAAAGTAAAAGAAAACAAAAGAAAATAATAGAACTTAGAAGAGAATTCTAGAAGCAGCTATCTAATTAAGTAAAGAAATTAGTAGAAAATGCTAGAACTCCAAAACAAAGTCGGTGAAACCAACATTGTAAAGCTATATATATATATGTCCATTTGTAATGTGTGTAGGATAGTGATGTGAAGAAAAGTTAGTGGAGAAAAGTAGTTAAAGCATTAAAAACTTTTAAATTCTCTCCCACACCCACACGACCACTCACTCAAATTTTGTACAAATCACACTTTCTCCAAATTAATTAATTCTCCCACATATATTTTTCATATTTCCAACAGGGAGTACATTCAAGATCTTAAATTAATTCTATTAAATAGCACAAGTAATATTCCTAAAGAATATTACATGCTTTTGAAAAGCAATTTATATTACATGCTCTTGAAAATTAGACCTTGAGAACAAGTAGCATTTTTGAATAATATTATATTCAAGATCTTAAATTGATGCTATTAAAGTAGCACAAGTAATATTCCTGAAGAATATTACATGCTCTTGAAAAGAAATACTCCATATATTACATGCTCTTGAAAATTAGACCGTGAAGGTCAAATGACCCTAAATGCCGAATGGTTGTACTCTTTTTCCCTTACTAAGTTTTTTTCCTATGAGGTTTTCTTAGTTAAGGTTTTTAACGAGGCAACTAGTGTAATATATGAGTAAATATATATGTCTAGTACTCTTTTCCTCTACCGAATTTTTCCCATGGGGTTTTTATGGAGAGGTTTTTAACAAGGCATAAACATCTATACACTAACATCATATGGAATCTTATGATATTTGTTTTGGTGATAGTGACAATACACAAATTATTCTTCAAAAGAAGAAGTATTTCCTTACGTTGACATTAGCTGAGAATAATGTTAACACAATATCAGGTGCATCAAACATCATTGAAGGCTCCGGAAGAGCTTGTATCATTTTGTCAAATGATACTAAATTAGATATTGAAAATGCCCTTGTCACACCCCAATTCTTGAAACAATAACTATAACTGGGGTACGACTAATCATCTAAATGATCAAGGGAAAATCCTTGTGAAATTCGAATAAACGGGATAACAATTGGGCTTAGCCCCTTTGGATGAAGAAAGACAGGTATTCAAATGATACGAATCAATCCACAAACGTAACAACTTCAGGATCACAAGTTTAGTGTCATGCTTCAGATAACCAACATTCATTAATCGAAATACTTGAGAGTCAATAGTTTAGGCTCAACAAAAGATAGATACGGGCTAGTTCTACAGCGGAAGTCAAAATAAGGAGTTGAACTCTAGCCTCAGCTCCGCCCCGTCATCACCCGCCATTAACCTGAAAACATTTGAAAGTATTTTTGGGCTAAGTACTAATGTACTTAGTGGGCTGCAACTTTAAAACATTTCATAATCTGAAGAACAGTTTATCCAATCATACTTGACATGACTTAGAAGGTTTTAAAGTGAAAGAACTTCTAAGCATGTTAAAACATTTCATTTATAGATACATATATATATACTTAGTTTGCGCGCAGATGTCACACTCATTTCTGTTACTCGCTGTGATCCCGGACCTCTAGCCACCTACGGATCCGTTTCTCCCATTTACTTGAACTGAGGGCGTAACCCAGACAAGTTTACTTTTGACCTCGGGACGCTACCCAGGCAGGCCCTTACATTCTATGCTTCGGAACACATCCAGCAAGCATCCTTATAACGCCTCTTAGTTAGTGCCCGAATGGAGATCAACCCACCGAGTCAGCTAACGGTGTACACAATTCTCAAATAACGTGTTAGGCCATAAGAGAACCTCAATTGATTCGTTTTGGCGAGCCTTAAACAGAGCAGAGTGCACATAAACATTTTATTGGATAAACAGTTTATATATAATACAAACATTTAAGCTCATTAGCTCAATCATACATTTGGAAAATAAGCCCACATGTATAGGCAAAGCCTGTCGTTTAACTTAATCTCTGAATCGGAATAGCAGTGCTAATCCTTCTGACGTTCAAAGCCTACAAGAAATCTATTCTCAATAGGTCTCCTTGAATCAAATCTTAAGTCGTTGTGAAGTGCTTAACATTCTATGATTCACTTAGCCGGGTCTTCAAAATTTAATGAATAAATAAATGAAAACATTTTTCTTGAGTTAAGAACACCAACAATATTCTTACTCATCTTTCTTTAATAATTGGAATTATAATTAAAACCAATTAAATCATAAATACTTTTATTGCAAAAATATAATGCAATTTCATGTCATAACATGGTGTATTACTCCACTAAAACCCTTTAAAATCCTTAATACAAAATCAAGGTAAAATTTTCGGACACCAACAGTTCATCACTCTGTTCTGTCTCAACTTCAACGAATAAACTGTTTTAATTCCGAAATCTCCTGGACTCAAGACTTATACCGATGAAAACCTCTTTGAGTCTAGTTTTGTTTAAAAAAAAGTAGAGTGAAAAACTCCAAGTGGTTTAAGAGATATGGGTGTTTTCCCACAGTCTACCAGATTCGGCAGTTTGGCACGACCGGAAGCTAGGATTTTTAAAAATTAGCAAACGTTGTCCAATTGCTTTAAAATTTTACATGAGTCTGTATAACACTTGTATCTGTCTCCCATAAAAATTTGGGAGGCTGAATATTTTTGAAAGGCACTGAAAAGTGTGACTCCACAGACTGCTCTTCTAAATTTCCGGTGGAAATGCGCAGTAAAAGATTTATATTTTAAAACGGTAGTAAACCAGGTTCAAATGATTTGAAATTTTACCAGTGTTTACAAGACTCATATATATACACACCATAAAAGTTTGACGATTTTTAGACAAGGAAAACCTCGTCGACTCATCAGTCCCGAACGTAAGAAAATTTCTGGAATGGTCGAATTTATAACATATACACATATCTTTTTAGATCCATGCTTTCACCATCATTCTCATGCATTTTCTTACTAAGAACTCATCATGCTTCACTTATCAATACATATATCCCTTTCGAGGGTTCTCAAGAAATATATCTCTTCCTCTCATGTATCTAACATGTAGAGGTGTATGAGCACATGAAGGTAGTGGAAAGTTGAAAGAATTCATCATGCTCTTCTTTTATCAAAATTTTCGAGAATTACAAGAGTAGAGAGGGGACTTTCATGCTTCAATATACATCAATATACATGCTTATATATCTAGGAAAATATATATATAATCATGAGAGGAGGATTGAGGTTGCTACCAACAAGATCAATGGAGGTGAAGTAGGGGATGATGCGTAGGCCTCTTGGAGCTTGATCTTGAAGATTGAAGTACACTCGATAGCTTGGTGTGAGGGTAGCACTTTTGGCTTCCTTAATCCTTTCCAAAAATGGTGAAACAAGGAGAGAAGTGTGGTGGAGTGAGGAGGGGAGCGGGCTGCCGAAGGGAGTACAAAAAGGAGAGAGGGAAGCTTGCTTTGATGAGCTTTGATGAGATGATGTGATGGAGTGATTGCTTCACTTAATGAGTATCTTGAATTAATTGTGTGAGGATGTCATCCTTGAGTGTGCAGGAGAGTGAGAAGAGAGAAGGAGAGAAGAGAGAGATGAGAGAGCCGAGCATGAGGGGGAGAGATGGAGATTTGTGCATGTGCAGGGTGAGCTTGAATTGAGGGATCTTGTTGGCTAAACTAGGTTAGGCTTTTTAGAGCTCCTTAATGTGTGCATGTGAGTTTCATTGATGGTGAAGAAGAGAGTAATGAGGGAGAGAGGGGACCTGCGTTAGGGAGGGTTTCATTTGGTTAATCAAATACTTAACTTAAGGGGTCCAATATAAAAATCAAAGCCCAACACATAAAATAATTAAAGTCCAATCATAGACTTTAATTTAAATCTTGTAAAAATATTAATTATGTGTAAAATATTTCACATATACACATGCTCATATTTAAATTAATATGCAATGCACAAAAATTTAAATAGCTAAAATATTTACAAACGTTTTTTGTAAATCATTTTGTTGGAATTAAATAAATTCTTTTTCTCAATCCGGCGCGAATCATCTTAAATCTAAGTTCAAAATTATTCTAAACTTAGCTCGAGGAAACGGGGTATTACATCCCTCCCTCCTTAAAGAAAATTTCGTCCCCGAAATTACATACCTTGGTAATCTAGCTCGGGATACTTGACTTTCATTGAATCTTCAAGTTCCCATGTGGCCTCTTCCATCCCGTGATGGTTCCAGTACTTCACTTTGACAAGAATAATGTTCTTATCTGGATTGGTTTCTCTTCATAACTTAAGTCCTGGGCTAGGACCACTTCATCGTGCTTAATCACATGTTTTGGATCAAACACATACTTTCTTAACTGGGAGACATGAAACACATTGTGCACGTCTCCAATACTGGGCGGCAATGCCAACCTATAGGCTACAGGGCCTATCTTATCTAGGATCTCAAAAGGTCCTATATAACGGGGTCGTAACTTGCCCCTCTTTCCGAAACGTATAACCCCCTTTGAGGGAGAAACTTTGAGGAAAACTTGATCCCCAACATTAAATTCTAGCTCTGATCGGCGTTTATCAGCGTAAGACTTTTGTCTATCTTGAGCTTCTTTGATTCTTTGCTTGATGTGGTCGACTTTCTCAACCATCTGTTGGACTAGTTCAGGACCTAACAACTTTCTTTCACCCACTTCATCCCAGTAAAGTGGTGATCGACATTTTCGGCCATACAAAGCCTCATATGGAGCCATTCCAATTGTTGCTTGATAACTGTTGTTATAAGCAAATTCCACGAGAGGTAACAAATCCTCCCAACTTCCACCTTTGTCTGTGACAATCGTTCGCAACATATCTTCTAGAATTTGAATCGTTCTTTCTGACTGCCCGTCAGTCTGAGGATGGTACGCTGTGCTGAAGTTCAGCTGAGTGCCCATTGCTTCTTGTAAACTTTTCCAGAAACGCGAGGTGAATCTGGTGTCACAATCTGATATGATAGATACAGGTACACCATGGAGGCGTACTATCTCTTTGACATATAACTTAGCAAGTTTCTCCAATCCAAATGTCATTTGAATTGGCAGAAAGTGCGCTGACATTGATAATCGGTCCACTATGACCCAAATTGCAGTGTTTCCACGTGCTGACTTTGGTAGGCTCACTACGAAGTCCATGTTGATGTGCTCCCACTTCCACTCGGGGATTGGTAGTGGTTGCAGCATCCCATACGGCCTCTGATGCACGGCCTTCACTTGTTGACAAGCAAGGCATCGCTCCACAAACGACGCTACATCTCTTTTCATTCCTTTCCACCAGAAAATTTTCTTTAAATCCTGGTACATCTTTGTGCTGCCTGGATGTGCAGTGTAAGGAGTATCATGAGTCTCGCTCATAATCTCGTTCTTTAACTCTTCCTTATGTGGCACACACAATCTTTCACCAACCATTAGTGCGTTATCTTGTGCTTCAGTGAATCCTTTCGTTTCATTCGTTCTTGTAGCAAGACGCATCTTCTCCAAGAACCAATCTTCTCTTTGTGCTTGCACAATTCTTTCTCTCAAATCAGGTTTAGCTATCAAGGCAGCTACACAACCCGATACTGTGTTCGGAGGGTGAACAATCTCTAACCTGAGTGAGGCGAAGTCACGAATCAGTTCCTTTTGTTGGGTGACGAAAAACCCTAGCTTAGCCTTCGTCTTTCGACTCAGGGCGTCAGCTACTACATTCGCTTTTCCTGGATGGTAACTGATGGTGCAATCGTAATCCTTTACTAATTCGAGCCATCTTCGTTGTCTCATGTTCAAATCCTTTTGCTCAAAGAAGTACTTCAAACTCTTATGATCTGTAAGGATCTCACACTTAACTCCATAGAGGTAGTGTCTCCAAATCTTCAGCGCGTGCACGACGGCTGCTAGTTCTAAATCATGAGTCGGGTAGTTCAGCTCATGAGGCTTCAATTGGCGAGACGCGTATGCTATCACTTTCTGATTTTGCATCAACACGCAACCCAATCCTAGTTTCGAGGCATCAGTATACACCACGAATCCTTCATTCTCTTCTGGTATTGCTAACACTGGTGCAGTAGTCAGCCTAGTCTTGAGCTCCTTAAAACTTTGTTCACACGCTTCAGACCAAACGTATTTAGTCCCTTTCCTCAAAAGCTGAGTCATTGGCCTAGCCAATTTCGAGAATCCTTCGACGAATCTTCTGTAGTAACCTGCTAGACCGAGGAAACTCCTGATCTCATTGACGTTGGATGGTGCCTTCCATTCCTTGACTGCTTCGACCTTGGCGGGGTCTACTTTGATTCCTTCAGTCGACACGATGTGACCGAGAAACATCACTTCTCTCAACCAAAACTCACACTTACTGAATTTGGCAAACAATCTCTCATTACGCAGGGTTTCGAGTACGATGCGCAAGTGCTCTTCGTGTTGTTCTTCAGTCTTAGAGTATATGAGGATGTCGTCAATAAACACTAAGACAAAACTATCGAGATATTGATGGAACACTCGGTTCATCAAATCCATGAAAACGGCTGGGGCATTCGTTAGTCCAAAGGGCATCACGGTGAACTCGTAATGTCCATAACGCGTTCGAAACGCTGTCTTTGGGATGTCTTCTCGTTTCATTCTGAGTTGGTGGTAACCAGATCTTAGATCAATCTTGGAAAACACACCGGCTCCTTTCAACTGATCAAACAGGTCGTCTATCCTTGGAAGAGGATATCTATTCTTTATCGTGAGCTTGTTCAATTCTCTATAGTCGATACACATCCTTAGTGAACCATCTTTCTTCTTGACGAATAAGACTGGTGCTCCCCATGGTGATACGCTAGGCTGTATGAAACCTAGATCCAGCAGTTCTTGCAGCTGCACTTTCAATTCTTGTAACTCCGGCGGAGCCATCCTGTATGGTGCCTTGGACACTGGTGCTGCCCCCGGTTCTAGATCAATCGTGAATTCTAGTTGTCGGTTCGGTGGCATACCAGGCAATTCTTCGGGAAAAACATCTTTGAAATCTCGCACCACTGGAACTTCTTCGATTGTTTTCTTTGCTTCACGTTCTCCTGTCAAACTGACTAGGAAAGCCCGACATTCTCCATTTCTCATCATTTTGATGGCCTTCATCGCTGAAATTACTGGTACTCTTCCTCCTATTCTTATGCCATGAAAACTTGCCTTCTCCTTTCCAACGGATTGGAAAGAGATCTTTCTCTCGCTACATAGTATCGTGGCACCGACTTGAGTAAGCCAGTCCATCCCTATGATTATGTCGAATTCTATCATAGAGATGACGTACAAATCTGCCTTAAACGTTTCAGCACCTATGTTCAGCTCTAAGTTCGAGATAATGTCCTTAGCAGCCAATCTTCCACCACCAGGGGTGCTAACTTCTAAAGTTGTCTCAGCCAATTGTGGAGTCAGTTCTAATCTCTTACAAGCAGCATGTGAAATGAAAGAGTGGGACGCTCCAGTATCAAACAAAGCTATAACCGGCACGTCGAAAACATTAATCATACCTGCCAAGTTTCCTTGGTTTCCCGCTGCTTGATTTTGGTTAAGGGCATATGCCCTAGCATTTTGGGGCGGCCCCCGATGTCCTCCACGACCCTGGTTCTGTGGCTGTTGCGGTGCTCCTCCTTTCTTCCTTGGACATGCCGGAGCATAGTGCCCAGTTTCTCCGTAGGTAAAACAGACGTTCACTCCTCTCAGGCATTCTCCCAGATGGAGTTTCTGACACTTCGGGCAAGGTGTTTTAATAATTGCCTGATGCTGTTGGTTCTGAGGCTGATTCTGATTTCGGTTTGCAGCCCATGGTTTCTTCCCATTTCCATTTCCATTTCCAGGGTTTCCACCCGTTCTCTCGTTCCATTTTCTTTTTCCTTTACCACCATCTTGAGGTGGTACAAATCCAGACTGTCCCGGAGCTTTTCCTTTCTCCCTTGGTAGCAATGACTCAATGGTGAGAGCCCTGCTCAATGTTTGTGCGTAAGTGAGACCTCCCTGACTTGCTAGGGAGATTGATATCTCGTGGCGCAGTCCGTTCCTGAATTTCTCAGCGCGCTTCTCATCAGTGTCCACTAATAGTGGAGCATATCTTGATAGCTGGTTAAAAGCCCTATCATACTCAGTTACTGTCCCAGCCCTTTGTTTCAAATTCCAGAACTCGTTCTGTTTCTTCTGTCTATAGCAGCCTGGTATGTACTTCTCGTACAATTCAGTCTTGAAATCTTCCCATGTGAAATTTTCCCATTGTTCCTCAGTCATTGTGCGCCTCACCGACTCCCACCAGAAGTCGGCTTCGTCTACCAGTTGGTATGTCGCGCAAGTCACTTTGTCTTCGTTATCGCAACGGATGTAGCCGAAGATTCGCTCTACTGCTCTAACCCATTTCTCGGCATCCGCGGGATCGCCTAGACCATCAAACGTTGGAGGCTTTTCTTTACGAAACTTTTCCTCAGCAGTACGCTCTGGTGCTACTTGAGGGATAGGCTGTTCAGGGATGAATCCCCTGCCGCGTCCGCGACCACGTCCTCGTCCCCTACCGCGTCCTCTTGGCGCATCTTCCATTCTGTTTTACTGATGAAATCAACACAACAGTGAGACTCATTCCGCATGTATACATACATACATACATACATAGATATACACAAGGTATATCGCTTCTATAGTATAACCCTGTGAAAGGCATACTTTATGTGGAAACTGATCTATTTTGGTGGAGTACTTAAGTGAATCCTTAATCTCATCTCATTGCTTCTACGTTATAACATATCTATGTTTAACGTCTCTATCTTACCAGTCCTTACTTAAATCGATCAAGCGGAGCTATCACGACTAACATTTCCAAGGCATTCTTGGGTGGTACTCAAACAGTTGTAAGAGGACCCTTCATTCTGATCGTATAGGCAGTAAACCTAAAACGATAACATAAACTTTCATTCATTCATTCATTTCTTCATTCATTCGTTTCTTTTGAAACCTTTAAGAACACTTGGACAATAGATGTCCCATTCCTTTAAAAACTTTGCTTTTGCCGGAAAGATTCAAGGAATCTAACTCGACCATTCGTACATTGTATCGTTAAGGGCTCGGGTAGTCCCAAACACGAAATAACATTCATTGAGTCGTTATGGGTTCGGGTAGTCCCAAACATGACACTATCGTTAAGGGTTCGGGTAGTCCCTAACACGATATTAGCTTGGTTATATGAGCCGAAGACTCAAAATAACAATATGAAAGCGATTAGCAATTCATAACTTATAGCATATGGAAAGCGATAAGCAATTCACATAGCATCATTCATTGAAAGCGCGCACTTCTTGAAAACCTTCAAAACATTTAATAACTTTGAAACTTTTAAATCGTACCTCTTTCTTGCGGCAGTGTGACGGCGAGCTGAGGTTCAACAACTTTCTTAGAAGTCTAGAGGTACTAATCTAGACTCAACATTAAAAGCTTTTGGTTATCAGAGACATGAAAGAAAACTTAGGCTCTGATACCATTCTGTCACACCCCAATTCTTGAAACAATAACTATAACTGGGGTACGACTAATCATCTAAATGATCAAGGGAAAATCCTTGTGAAATTCGAATAAACGGGATAACAATTGGGCTTAGCCCCTTTGGATGAAGAAAGACAGGTATTCAAATGATACGAATCAATCCACAAACGTAACAACTTCAGGATCACAAGTTTAGTGTCATGCTTCAGATAACCAACATTCATTAATCGAAATACTTGAGAGTCAATAGTTTAGGCTCAACAAAAGATAGATACGGGCTAGTTCTACAGCGGAAGTCAAAATAAGGAGTTGAACTCTAGCCTCAGCTCCGCCCCGTCATCACCCGCCATTAACCTGAAAACATTTGAAAGTATTTTTGGGCTAAGTACTAATGTACTTAGTGGGCTGCAACTTTAAAACATTTCATAATCTGAAGAACAGTTTATCCAATCATACTTGACATGACTTAGAAGGTTTTAAAGTGAAAGAACTTCTAAGCATGTTAAAACATTTCATTTATAGATACATATATATATATACTTAGTTTGCGCGCAGATGTCACACTCATTTTTGTTACCCGCTGTGATCCCGGACCTCTAGCCACCGACGGATCCGTTTCTCCCATTTACTTGAACTGAGGGCGTAACCCAGACAAGTTTACTTTTCACCTCGGGACGCTACCCAGGCAGGCCCTTACATTCTATGCTTCGGAACACATCCAGCAAGCATCCTTATAACGCCTCTTAGTTAGTGCCCGAATGGAGATCAACCCACCGAGTCAGCTAACGGTGTACACAATTCTCAAATAACGTGTTAGGCCGTAAGAGAACCTCAATTGATTCGTTGTGGCGAGCCTTAAACAGAGCAGAGTGCACATAAACATTTTATTGGATAAACAGTTTATATATAATACAAACATTTAAGCTCATTAGCTCAATCATACATTTGGAAAATAAGCCCACCTGTATAGGCAAAGCCTGTCGTTTAACTTAATCTCTGAATCGGAATAGCAGTGCTAATCCTTCTGACGTTCAAAGCCTACAAGAAATCTATTCTCAATAGGTCTCCTTGAATCAAATCTTAAGTCGTTGTGAAGTGCTTAACATTCTATGATTCACTTAGCCGGGTTTTCAAAATTTAATGAATAAATAAATGAAAACATTTTTCTTGAGTTAAGAACACCAACAATATTCTTACTCATCTTTCTTTAATAATTGGAATTATAATTAAAACCAATTAAATCATAAATACTTTTATTGCAAAAATATAATGCAATTTCATGTCATAACATGGTGTATTACTCCACTAAAACCCTTTAAAATCCTTAATACAAAATCAAGGTAAAATTTTCGGACACCAACAGTTCATCACTCTGTTCTGTCTCAACTTCAACGAATAAACTGTTTTAATTCCGAAATCTCCTGGACTCGAGACTTATACCGATGAAAACCTATTTGAGTCTAGTTTTGTTTAAAAAAAAGTAGAGTGAAAAACTCCAAGTGGTTTAAGAGATATGGGTGTTTTCCCACAGTCTACCAGATTCGGCAGTTTGGCATGACCGGAAGCTAGGATTTTTAAAAATTAGCAAACGTTGTCCAATTGCTTTAAACTTTTACATGCGTCTGTATAACACTTGTATCTTTCTCCCATAAAAATTTGGGAGGCTGAATAGTTTTGAAAGTCACTGAAAAGTGTGACTCCACAGACTGCTCTTCTAAATTTCCGGTGGAAATGCGCAGTAAAAGATTTATATTTTAAAAAGGTAGTAAACCAGGTTCAAATGACTTGAAATTTTACCAGTGTTTACAAGACTCATATATATACACACCATAAAAGTTTGAAGATTTTTAGACAAGGAAAACCTCGTCGACTCATCAGTCCCGAACGTAAGAAAATTTCTGGAATGGTCGAATTTATAACATATACACATATCTTTTTAGATCCATGCTTTCACCATCATTCTCATGCATTTTCTTACTAAGAACTCATCATGCTTCACTTATCAATACATATATCCCTTTCGAGGGTTCTCAAGAAATATATCTCTTCCTCTCATGTATCTAACATGTAGAGGTGTATGAGCACATGAAGGTAGTGGAAAGTTGAAAGAATTCATCATGCTCTTCTTTTATCAAAATTTTCGAGAATTACAAGAGTAGAGAGGGGACTTTCATGCTTCAATATACATCAATATACATGCTTATATATCTAGGAAAATATATATATAATCATGAGAGGAGGATTGAGGTTGCTACCAACAAGATCAATGGAGGTGAAGTAGGGGATGATGCGTAGGCCTCTTGGAGCTTGATCTTGAAGATTGAAGTACACTTGATAGCTTGGTGTGAGGGTAGCACTTTTGGCTTCCTTAATCCTTTCCAAAAATGGTGAAACAAGGAGAGAAGTGTGGTGGAGTGAGGAGGGGAGGGGGCTGCCGAAGGGAGTACAAAAAGGAGAGAGGGAAGCTTGCTTTGATGAGCTTTGATGAGATGATGTGATGGAGTGATTGCTTCACTCAATGAGTATCTTGAATTAATTGTGTGAGGATGTCATCCTTGAGTGTGCAGGAGAGTGAGAAGAGAGAAGGAGAGAAGAGAGAGATGAGAGAGCCGAGCATGAGGGGGAGAGATGGAGATTTGTGCATGTGCATGGTGAGCTTGAATTGAGGGATCTTGTTGGCTAAACTAGGTTAGGCTTTTTAGAGCTCCTTAATGTGTGCATGTGAGTTTCATTGATGGTGAAGAAGAGAGTAATGAGGGAGAGAGGGGACCTGCGTTAGGGAGGGTTTCATTTGGTTAATCAAATACTTAACTTAAGGGGTCCAATATAAAAATCAAAGCCCAACACATAAAATAATTAAAGTCCAATCATAGACTTTAATTTAAATCTTGTAAAAATATTAATTATGTGTAAAATATTTCACATATACACATGCTCATATTTAAATTAATATGCAATGCACAAAAATTTAAATAGCTAAAATATTTACAAACGTTTTTTGTAAATCATTTTGTTGGAATTAAATAAATTCTTTTTCTCAATCCGGCGCGAATCATCTTAAATCTAAGTTCAAAATTATTCTAAACTTAGCTCGAGGAAACGGGGTATTACAGCCCTGTACTCTAGTAAGTTCAAAAGGAACTTACTAAGTTTCAAGAATGTCCGTAATAATGGATACCACATCGAGACAATTGTGTGGAAGGTAAAAATGAATATCTTTGCATAAATTCTTTTGTTTCAGGCTATAAGCTGACAAAAAGAAAAATTAGCAACACTACCTTCTGGAACGTATTACACATTTATAAAAGCAATTGAGACAAATCATGTCATGAACGTGAAGTTCAATGACACAAAAGCTTTAAGCTTTGGCATGATAGGTTTGGACATCCTGGAGCAACTATAATACGCCAATAATTAATAATTTATATGAGCACAACATAAAGAATCAAAAGATTCTTTCTACAATGAATGACATGTGATGCTTGTGCGCAAGGCAAGTTAGTCATTAGACCTTCATATACGAAGGATAATACTGAATCTCCATCTTTCTTAGAAAGAATTCAAGGAGACATTTGTGGACTTATACATCCACCTTGTGGACCTTTTCGATACTTTATGGTATTGATTGATACTTTTTCTAGATGGTCACATGTATGCTTGCTTTCTACTACAAATGCAACATTTGCTAAACTACTTGCTCAAATCACTAGTGAGTTTACGTCTCAAGCATTTGAAAACTACTGTATGGCTATTGAAATTGAGATTGAATATCCAGTAGCTTGTGTCCATACTCAAAATGGTTTAGCAGAATAATTGATTAAACGTCTTCAAATTATTGCTAGACCATTACTTATGAAATAAAAACTCCCAACTATTGTTTGGGGTCATGCCATATTACATGCTGCAACATTAGTTCGACATAAGCCAATCATGAATACTTTCCAATACAAATTATTTTTTTGCTGAGAGCCTGGTGTTTCTCACTTACGAACTTTTGGTTGCGCGGTTTAAGTCCCAATTGCACCCCCCACAACGAACAAAAATGAGTCCCCAACAAAGACTTGGGATATATGTTGGATTTGATTCACCTTCGGTTATAAGGTATATAGAACCTTTAACAGGTGATTTATTTACTGCAAGTTTTGCAGATTGTCATTTTGACGAAATAACATTTCCAACATTATGAGTAACAAATCTACATCCAGAATGAGAAAAACTTATCACATTTTGATTCTAGAACAAATCAATGTGAATAAGAAATTGAAAAGATCATTCATTTGCAAAAGATTGCAAATCAAATTTCTGATGCTTTTGTAGATACAAGAAAAGTGACACAATCTCACATACATGCTGCAAATACTCCAACTAAAATTGATGTCCCTGAAGGACATATAGCTTTGGCAGCAAATGAGTCTAAAATTCGTCAAAAACATGGTCGACCAGTTGGTTCCAAAGATTCTATGCCTAGAAAGATAAAGGGGCAAGATGGAAACCAAACAATGACGAAAATGACTAATCAACCAATGAAAGCGATGTAATTCCTAAAGAATTACAAGTATCTGAAAATCATGAGATCTCAATAAATTATTTACATCAGATACTAGAGAGAGAAAATATCATTGTTGATGATATATTTGCCTTTCATATAGCTCTTCATATTTTAAATGAGGATCCTCAACTAACATCTGTTACAGAATGCAAACAGAGACTTGATTGGCCAAAGTGAAAAGAAGCTATAGAAAGGGAATTAAATTCCTGTGATAACCGGAAAGTATTTGAATATATAGCCCTACCTTCGGAATCTAAAATCCATGTTGAAAACAAGTGGATCTTTGTTAGAATGAGAACCGAGAAAAATGAAGTTACGAGATATAGAGCAAAACTCGTAGCACAAGGTTTCTCACAAAAACCAGGAATTGATTATGAGAAAATATACTCTCCCGTAATGAACGCTATTACTTTCAGATTTTGATTAGTTTGGCTGTGTCACAAAGGCTTGATATGCGCCTTATGGATGTAGTAACTGCTTATCTATATGGGTCATTAGACAATGACATATATATGAAAATTCCCAAAGGATTTAAAATGCCTGAAGGATTGCAGTCAAAACCCAAAAGCATGTATTCAATTAAACTGCAAAAATCGTTGTATGGGTTGAAATAGTCTAGTCGTATGTGGTACAATAGACTGAGCGAGTATCTTTTTAAAGAGGATACAAGAATAAAGATATCTGCCCTTGTGTTTTCATTAAGAAAACCGAAAGTGGATTTGCAATCATAGTAGTTTATGTTGATGATTTAAATTTAATTGGGACTCCTGAAGAGCTCAATAAAACTGCTGAATATTTGAAGAAAGAATTGAGATGAAAGATTTGGGAAAGATAAAGTTTTGTCTTGGTTTGCAAATGGAACGTATCCGTGGAGGAACATTTATCCATCAATCCACATACACAGAAAAAGTGTTAAAACGATTTTACATGGATAATGCACATTCATTAGCATCACCAATGGTCGTTAGATCTATTGATATTAAGAAATATCTATTTCGACCAATTGAAGAGGGTGAAACAATACTTGGTCCTGAAGTACCATATCTAAGTGCAATTGGAGCGTTGACTTTCTGGCTAATAATACTAGATCAGATATAACTTTTTCTGTCAATCTTCTAGCAAGATTTAGCGATGCACCCACTTTGAGACATTGGAATGGTGTTAAGCACATTCTACATTATCTAAAGGGGTACCATTGACCTTGAATTATATTATCAAGAAAAATCTGATAATACTCTAGTGGGGTACTCGGATGCAGGAATATTTTTATTCGATCCACATGAAGCTAAGTCACAAACTAGATATGTTTTCACATGTGGTGGAACTGCAATATCATGGAAGTCTGTGAAGCAAACCTTGACTGCAACATCCTCAAATCATTGCAATCCACGAAACAAGTCGAGAATGTGTATGGTTGAGAAATGTGACGAGTCATATCCAAGAGTCGTGTGGGTTAGCTTTATCAAAGGCCAAACCAACTATTTTATATTAAGATAATGTTGTTTGCATCGCGCAACTCAAGGAAGGATACATCAAAGGCGATAGGACGAAGCATATTTCTCCCAAGCTCTTCTACACACACGACCTTCAAAAGGGTGGCAATATCGACGTGCAACAAATTCGCTCAAGTGAAAATCTGGCGGACTTATTCACCAAGGCATTACCAACATCGACATTCAGAAAGTTGGTACAAGAGATCGGCATGCGTCGACTCAAAGATATTCAATGATCTCAAGTACAGGGGAAGCAGTTGTACTCTTTTTCCTTCGACTAGGTTTTGTCCCATTGGGTTTTCCTGGAAAGGTTTTAATGAGGCAATATTTTTTGTTTTAGGGATTGGTCAATCAAGGGGAAGTGTTATAAATATATCTTATAGATATATCTTATGTGTGTTGACCAAGAAATCTCCCTAAAACCCTAGCTTCCTATTTGTATAAATAGAGGCCTTTGGCCCTCATATTGAATACCTTAATACATATTTTCTTCCCTATTCTCTCGTTTCTCTCTAGTTTATAACAGAAACTTTCTTTTCTGATTTTTTGAGGAGGGGAGCGATGGGTAGGATGGCAATGGGCCGGATCTGGACCGGATTTTGCTTGGTCCAGATCTAGATTCGAATTTTTTGACTTAGGCCAAGATTCGGTCTAGATCTATTGGATCCAAAAAAATGAGATCCATGTCCAAATTCATAAGATCCATAGGGTCTCGGTCCAGACTCGAATCCATACTTTTTGTCTTTTAAAATAAATTTATATATCTTAAATTATAATTATTGTCTAGATTTTCAACAATTATTCAAAATAAATGAATTAACCATATTCTATAAAAATATTATCAAAGTTTAATAACAATAAGAATATAATAATCAAGTACTAAATAACAGTGGAACAATGTGTCCTCTATTTTACATAGAAAAAAGAAAATTAATGTTATCAATACAAATAATAATAATAATAATGAAAACTAAAATTTAAATTAAAATAAAAGTAAAATTTATGAAAAGAGATATATAGATTAGTCATAGATATTAGATTAGAGTTAGTTAAAAATAAATGATTTGGACCGGATCTAGGTCTCAATTTTTTTGCTCCAGATCCAGATCCGAAAATTATAGGAATAACCCAGATCCGATCCAGATCCATTGGGTCCATTTTTCCTAAGGTCCAAATCCTAAAAAGAGGATTTGGATTCGCGGATCTGGACCGGGTCCAGGATCCATTGCCATCCCTAGCAATGGAGTTTGAACCTTAGACTTCAATATTCGTATATAAGAGTTTGCATTGCTCGTTGTCCAATTGGGGATCGGAATTGTGAAACTTGACCACAAAACTAGTAGTATTTCATTCACTGAAGGCGTTGACAATAACATACTATTACCACAACTGGAAAAAGCAAAATACCAGTACAATTTTGAGGTTCAAAAACCTTACCGTAAAAACTAGCTAGAAAGACGACAATGCTTTTATTACAGCCACAAACAAAATAAACACACGAATCACAATACCAAATCTCAGTGAAATCATCATGAAGAAATATTCAAATTTTTGATACCCTCACGCAATGCAATATTGGTCAAGCTATAACCTCCATCTATCACAATATTCTGCCCACTTATATACTTAGCCTCATCGCTAGCCAAGAACAATGCCGCCTCCGCCACGTCATCAACTCCGACCACTGCCCCCTTCAAATTCGCAATCTCCGACACCAACTCCTCCGCCTCCGCCTTCTTTGTCATCCGGAGCGCGCCAATGAGCATCGGGGTGGGGACTCCGAATGGGGATACGCAGTTCACGCGTATCCCGTGAGCCCCCATCTCGATGCAAAGGTTCTTCATCAGCCCCACGAGCGCGTGCTTCGACACCACGTAGGCGTGAGGCACATCGCCGTGGGTGACAGAGGCAACGCTCGAGGTGAACACGATGCTCCCCCTCGCCGCCGGGATCATCACCCTCGCCGCGTGCTTCGCGCACATGAACGCGCCAAAGACGTTGACGTCGAACACCCTCTTCACATCCTCGTAGTCGGCGGCGAGGATCCCAGCCTTGCCCTTGCCCGGGACGGCGGCGTTGGAGAACATTATGTCGAGCCTTCCGTACTCGGAGACGGCGAAGTCGACCGCGCCCGCGACGTCGGCCTCGCTCGCCACGTCGCAGTGGACGTATGAGATGACCTCGGGGGACCCGATGCTCCGGCACAGAGCCCTCCCGAGGTCGTCCTGCACATCCGCCACGACGACTTTGGCGCCATGCCGAACAAAGAGCCACGCGGCGCACTCGCCGATGCCGCTGGCGCCCCCGGTGATGATCGCTACCTTGCCTTCCAACCTGCAAAATTGTGCATCACGTTGTTATAATCGGCATGAAAACATGCATAAATCTATTTTATTTTATTGAGCGAATATCTATTTAGTTGTTAGGTTTTGTATGTGTGCATGACCTTTTCGCCATTGATACAGCAAGATAGTAAGCTCGGTTTATGGTTGAAATCGATGTTTGGATAAAATATATGTACAGACTTAAGTGTGTAGACTGCTAGATCTAATCTCATCAGTTTATTTATTTATTTTTTTTTAAGAAAAAGAAAAATGACAAAGAATAGCGTGAGGCATCACATGGATCGATTATTTAATGATTTTACTGCCATTTGATTAAATTAATGATTTTGTCTGCTTCTCACAGTGTCACAATTTCTTTTTTATAAATGAATAATTAAATAAGTAAATATAATAAATTCAAACTCAACATCTTCGATTCGGTCATTAACCACATTATTTTATCAAATTGAGTAGCCAATAGTATTAATTGATTCGATCGATTAGGTCGGATTGGTTTCATTTCATGGTTTATATTGTATCTTTATTATAAACTTATTGTCGCCACGTGAGAGTAAGGAAGAGGTCCTTTCATCAACATGCATGGAGCAATATTGTTATATATAAGAAAATGTAAATATCGAGAAATACACTTATTTTAATTTATTTTTTTTATGATTTTTTTGTCTACATCTATAATATAAACAAACCAATCTTTTTGCAGCATACTTGAATATACTATAGATAGAGACCAAAAACAAAAAAAAATACTTAATTAATAAGTACTATAGATAGAGATCGACCCACGCACCAACCACACCCTCTCTCTCTATATATATAGGAGAGCGATTCAATGAAATCTTTTATATATGGTGAGATCTTAGATTAATTTATGGGTGTTAATTTTATGTATTCTCTGACTGATATTTATCTAGAGGGCGAATTTTTTTACCAGGCTTTGAATCCTGGAGGGAGCGAAACTTTTACCAACTTTTTAATATCGTTATTCATCAGTATATTCAACACTATATACTGCCTTATTAATTGTACTTATAATCTCACGAAAAATAGCAATCTCACTCGAGTGCACTCCATATATATATAAGGGTGGGCTACCGTGAGAGTACATCTTAAAATAAGAAATAAGAGCAATTTTTAATGTATGAATTTTATATAGAACACGTATGAATTCGCTGTATAAAGGTATGAATTGTGAAAAATAAATTTTTGCTACATTTGGGATTTGAACTCAGGACCATAAATCTATCCAACAGGATTACGAATCAACCGTAGATCTTGATGATCTAAGGACTGAAAATGATTCTTATTTTATATCTTAAGAAATGCTCTTATTTTAGCCATTCCCTATATATATATATATATAAGGAGTAGCTAGCTAGGTTGTAAACCATTCTTAGTGTGCATTCTCTTTTGATGAAAAATGGTAGAATACATATATTTGTCTCATTTTTTCATTCTTTTCATGCGTTCTCTTAGTTGGAAAATTTTCTTCGGGCATGAAGAAAAATGCTTCCGAGCAGTCCCTTTTTCCACATTTTCACTCTAATTCATGATAATATTATCACAAATTATAATATTTTATCATATTATATATTTTTATTATCTGTCAAGTTTACCTTCAAAATATATATTACTACAATTTAACTCATCTCTATATATTTTTTCCTTCTTTTATCTCTCTCTCCACATCTATATATATATATGGTTTGTTTCAACAGGAAAACCCTTTTATAGAGAGAAGGAAGAAGAAATCTTCGTTGAAACTGAATGGACGATTGAGATCAAGCCACTTTCTTATTTTAATTAATATTATTAATTACCGAAAAATCTGATTTTGGTTCATATCCCGCAAATTTCTCACTTTCCATCCTATGAGTTGATTTGGTTTCAATATGTTCATGAAATATGTGTTATTTGTTCATCGTATGTATATCAATGTTCAGAGGAATTTATAAGAAACATAAAGAGTTGAAGAGTTGAACTTCTATACGAATAGAAAAAAGCAGCACGCGTGACTTTAGCAGCGATGCTCTCTAGGTGAAAAAGCTGGCGACTTTTCTTGGAGGGGCCGATATATTTGACCGTCTCCCACCGGCGCCGGCGACGCTGCCCCTCAACCGGTGCAGCACAGCAAAGGCACCGCTGCTCAGGTACCTTTCTCCGCCTCCCAGCAGCAGCACAGCAGAGGCATCGCCCCTTCACCGGCAACGTCTTTTTGAGCGGTGACAGCGGGGCGTCCGTTTCCAGCTTGCCGCAGCGTCGTCCGGCAACTCCAGCAGCAGCCAAGCAGCAGCAGCGCGGCGACCGGTCGAGTCCCAGCAGCAACAGCGCGGCGACAGGTGCAGACAGCAGCAGCGCGGCGTCCAGAACCTGTCTCGGACCTCCGCCACCGGACTGGAACCTCGTGCTGCTGCTCCGGCAGTCCAACGACTACCTCGCCGGCCGGAGCTCATGATAAGGGAGCTTCAAGAACTCCTCCCTCAAGCTTTAACTCGATGACTCATTCGTCTGCTCGGGCCACCTCGTCGGCCGGAAATCAAGATAAGGGATTCCTAAATCTCCCCTCTGTTTCTGCGAATTTTGAACACCCTCAAGCTCGATCTTCTTCCGCTCGGTCTATATCTGTCACGGATGGTAACAGCGAGGTGAAGACTACTGAGGCCCAGGATGCCGCTGGGAATACATCGGCCACAAATTCTTGTGGTGCCGATTGCACGGCAGTTGATAGGAATTCTGTAAATCCTAGCGTGGCAGATAACGCTAGGATTTCTTATGCTAGTGCTACTGTTAAGCGACTTGTTAAAGGCAAGATTTAGTTGCTCATGTTTTTCATGATTTGCGTCCAACGAAGGAAGGTGATCAATTCTCTCTCAAAATTCCTAAGGCTTTATATTTAAAGGAGGTCCAAGCTTTTGAGCATGCACTAACAGGACGACTTCTGTTGGAGAAAGGCGATAAACCACGTTCAACTATGGAGTTGAAGTCAGAGCTTCAACAGATTTGGGGTATAAATTCTGACTGGCAACTGATTCCGCTGGGAAAGGGATTTTACACGCTCCGTTTTACTACAGCGACTGATAAAGCTACGGCAAAGGCGAAGGTGATCTGGGAGCTGTCAAAGGGTCTTCTTCGGCTCCGAGAGTGGACTCAAAACTTTGATCCGTTCAAAGAAAACTCTCCATTGGCGAATGTTTGGGTTCGAATTCATTATCTTCCTATCGAGTATTGGAATCCACAAGTTCTCTCTGGAATTGGACGTTACTTGGGCCATCCTCTAAAGATCGATGGTGCTTCGGCAGGTAGAGATTTTGGACATTTCGCCCGTATTCTTGTTGAAATAGATATGTCTCACCCTCTACCTAATACTCTTCTTATTGATATGGAGGATTTTTCTTTTCATATTGAGTTTGTTTTCGAAAATCTCCCTCTTTATTGTGGTCGTTGCAAGATTACGGGACACTCCCCCGATAGATGCCGCAAGTCAAAGTTTGGGGGGATGGGTGAGCAGAATGACACTGTGAATGACAAGGCTAAGCTTACGCAAGTTCACAATGGGCCGCATTGGCAGGCGGCGATTACCTCGAATGAACAGGCTGCAAACCCGGCGCAGCCAGAGTTTGGGCAGCAGGAGGCTGCCCCTTTGAAGAAGCAGCAGCAGGTTGCTCCAACGAATTCTACTTTTGGGAAGACTCATGCTAAACCGGCTGCGGCTTGGTCAAAGGTCGCCGAACAGGCGGTAAAAAAACAGATTGTTGTTCCGGTTTTTCAGAAAGAGGCTGTCGAAACGCGAAATGCATTTCAGGCTCTGGACTTGGAGAATAATGCGGAGAATTGTTTGGATACGGGTGTGGATCCTATTTCTGGACCGTCTTTCGGGGTTCATTTATCTGAGCCGGATTTGTTGGACAAAATACTGGTTCCGATTCAGGGGGAAACTTTGGAGATGGAGGCTCCGGATGGCGCGGGTTTGAACACACCGATTATTGACGACACAGCTGTTGCTCTCGAACGTACTGTGGACAAAAGCGGGGGTGTTTCGCATGAAGGTAACAAGGATTTGTCCGCTCTTGGCCCGGACAATATTACTAGTCGCATTAGTCGGTTAGAGGAGCAGGTTAGTCAGGGGATGCAATTACTCTCGGACAAGACGACCAAGCGGGGACGTGGCCGTCCAAAGGGCACGGGAAAGAGCATGGGAAGTGAGCCGATGCAAGCAGTTCCGGAAGGTAGCATAAAAGGTCGCCTCAGGAATGCGGGGGAAATGGGCTACAAGCCGAGGAACTTTGTGGTTGATTATAGCAATAGTGATAGCATGAATGCAATGAATAATATAGTTCATAGACGTTGGTCAGATGAGATGGACGACTATCCTGATTTATGGGATCGCTAGTGTCTTCAGGTTTCTTTGTTTAACAATCTCTTTTCGAGTTTCGTGCCCTTAGTCTGCGTTTTGTGCTCTCAAGGGATTCTTTTTACTTTTTCTTTTATAAAAAACCTCAATTTAATAATAAGAAACATAAAGAGTTCAACAAAAGTGTTTGGTATGTTCAATATATGCATGTTATTGTTTATCATTATGCATGTTACTCCCTCCGTCCACCAATTAAAGGCCTATATTCAAAAACACGAGTTTTAAGAAAAAAGTATATTTTTATTAGTTGAGTGGAGAAAGGGTCCCACTTTTTAAGAAAAAGTGTATTTTTATTAGTTGAGTGGAGAAAGGGTCCCACTTTTTTGTAAAGAATCTTTGACTTTTTTGATTAAATAATGAATAAAAACTTACCAAAAATAGGTAGGCCTTGTTTTTGTGGACGGACCAAAAAGGCAAGTAGGCCTTGAATTGGTGGACGGAGGGAGTATTTTATTTCATATGTACGTATTGTTATATTATATATTTTCGTATAGTAATTGATGAGGAGTAAAATATGCGTAAGGTAAATCGGACAGCACATGAGTCGTCAGCGCTAGGAACAAAGGTAGGGAAAAATGCTTGAATAGTGTTTTCGGAGGAAAGCATGAGAGGCAGGAACTTCGAGGCCATTTCGAGAGGATTTGAACGTCATAGGCGTCAGGGCTGATATAACCCGAGAGGAGGAAAGCAAGTTAGAGGGTCAGATCTGGAATGAAGTACGGAAGGGGCAACACCGAGACTCGGGCAGGGCTGACATAGTCAGGAAGAAAGCTTCAGAGCTGGCGAACACCCGCAGCGATGGGAAAGACTGAGGGCACAACTGACTGATAATGACTTAGAAGATTCTTCCTAACCACCGGGGTCACTATCAGCTGTGTAATTACTAGTTTACCCCTGTCGTAGGCGTCTATAAATAGAAGATATGTTGGTCATTGTAAACACATGCCATTCAAATACTAATACAATAGTTTCTCTCTCGCTTTAGCTGCTCTCGTCTTTTTCTCTCGATTCATTAACACACTACAGGTGAATCATTCTCCTCATAATTAAAGGGTGAAATTATCGAACACATCAGTAATATATTTACTTTTTTGGATTTTTGAAAAATAATTATGTGCTATGCATTTTTACGTAATAATATATGCATGTAAACTGGAGATACTGTACAACTTTAAAAAAATATGATAACCTGGAGACAGAATAAAATTGCATGATAATATCATAATCACGACTGATATTTAGTAGCATACCTATTCGCATACTTCAAAAACCACATCAGATACTTCAAAATACCATTGTTTTGTTTCACACATCATTTCCATCAGTTTTTTCGATTAAAAAAGAAAAGAAAAAAAAAAGATTGTTTGTTTTTGGCTTCCACATGCATAATCAAATTTAAAGTTCCAGCTGACACCTACATTTACATCTAGAGTCCAAAGCAAGCATGTGATGAACTCAGCAAGAAGTATTTTGGGAAGATTCAATGCTCCATCAGCTCACGGTACTTTGTAATAGAAATTTGCTTCTTGCAAATTGTAGCCTTTGAGCTCGGTGCAATCACATCCGAGTATGTATGCACAGTACTTCATCCTCAGTTTCATCATTTGCTTTTTTGCTTTGTTTGACAGTTCGTGCTTCCAGCTGCTTACCTCGCCCATGAATGTGTCCATGTGTCGCATGACGTAAATTCCGCAGTCGGTGCTGTTGTGTTTCTCGGCCCATGTCATCTTTGGAACTGTGAATGTGGGGTGTTCCAACTTCTTCACCTTTGTTGTCATTTTTTTGCTTCCCAAGAATTTCTTCATGAATTCAACCTAGATGGTGATTTATTATCATTGAATTAAGTATTATTTATATAATTACAGAGTATTGACTTCACTATATATGAATGTTTATAGAAACTTGCCAACTTGATGCACATTGTGCCCTACTTGTCGTAGTCACAATCTTTTGCTATCTGATTTTGTTGTCTAATATGAATATTGTCCCCATCCTCATATCAATGCATATAACGAAATAGTGTTCGACCCTAAAAGTAGGGAAGAAGAACTGCATGAACAATAAAAGTATGTGAGTTATAATGTGTTAAAGTTTTTTATTTGTGTAAGTTATTGAATATTTCTTTTATTTTGATGTTTTTGGCGAGACCTAATTCATATTCAAGCTTCTCTTGAAAAACCTCTTGCATTTTTTCTGTTGTCCAGTTTGAGTTCGGTGTGCTAATTGTAATGAGTTGTATAGTATAAGGGTTTTATCAAATTTTTGTTAGGTATCATGTATATATATATGAAGAATATTAGTATAAGATAATATCATTATACTTATACAAGGATCTGTGGTTGCGAAGAATATCTCATTGGTGAATCCTTGGAACGCACAGCTTCATTTTCATTCAGAATTCTGCTCCAGACATCGAGTACTAATATGTTCACATATTCACCATGAATGTTTCCTTGATAGAATCTCTTGTCTTGGGAGCTACATTTCATCGTTCTTGAATAAGATTTGATCCTTGTTATATAAGTAGGTATATGTTAAATTATTGATATTTTTATAATACAAAACTTGTGACAACAAAAAAAATTTTAGAAAACAAACATACAAGTTGTCTTCTGCATTGAGCTGACATTGTTTCAGCAGGGTTTACTGCTCGTTAGAGTTGGCAAAATGGGTGGGTCGGTTCGTCCCGGCCCGCTTTTGAGGTTGATCGGGCCGGGCCAAAATTCGATCGGGCTGCCAATTTCCAAACCCAGCCTAGTCTCGACACCGGGCTATCTGCCGGTCGGGCCAAACCCGCCCAATATTTTTTTTCATTAAATCATGTTTTTATTTTTACAAAAAATTAAATAAACTAAAATAAATCCAAATAATAATTATAAACAAAATAGAAATATAAAATCCTACTAATCTACTACAATCGACAATTCAACATGAAAAATAAATTCCAAAAAAACGATTTATGAATGCACATAATGAAAAATGTAATATACATTATTAAAGCATTTTTTTGTAAAAATTGAATGTATATACAAAAAAAATACCCGACAAACCCACTTGTGATTATGAAGTTGGGAGCCCACAGGATAGATAGTGTTATTTTTCGCAATTATATAAACATCTCTATCTTTCCAATTTCCATAGCACCAAAACTAGATAGAAAGAAAAAGAAAAAATTAAAGCAGACATCAATGGCGGCTATGAGAAGCGCCTCGCACCCTCCGCCCCCCCTACGGCGCTACCCTGCAAGACGGCCAGAGTCGCTGGACCAAAGACGAAAAAAAGAGAACAAAACAAATAATAGTACCTTTTTAATGAATATTCGACATTTAGACGTCGTCGGCGGCAGATTTCCGAGGTTTGGTCTGGTGGTCGCAGTAGCACCAAAGACCTGTTACGTTTGTAGGCTTGTAGCGGCAGGTGTAATTTGAAATTTTAGGGTTTCACTTTCAAGTTTCAACTTTCAAATAAACTTAAGTAAAATTAGAATAATAATAAATAAAAATAAAATATTAGAGTGACTCGGGCGGGCTTTTTAGCCCCGGGCCCCGATCATACCGGCGGGCTGATTGGGCGAGCTTTTGAAGCCCGAATTTTTTTGGGCCTACATTTTGTACAGCCCAACCCAGACCTAAACACGGGCGGGTCATGTCAATTTTGCCAGGTCTAGTGCTAGTCTTTCGAAAGGCGATACTATTATTACTGTCTTTTTAGTCTCCCTCTTTGCAGGCACCTCTTGCTTTTCAATCTCACTTTCTTGGTTTCTGATACTTCTTCTCTTTGATTCTCTCAAAGGTATGTTATGCATATGCTAAGAATACAAAAATACTTTACGCTATATGTCACAGCCCGCCCTAACTAGGGATAGTTAGGCCGAGTGATCCACGACTAGGGATGGGATTAAAGAAGAAGGGGAAGAAAAGGGGCGTTATTTATAGCCGTAAAACTTACTCATCTTAATAAAACTCGTCATTTTTATTCATTAATACTCAATTGAAAACAGTCTATGAAAGACAGCATAAAACTTAATTAATATCATTAATCAAGTTATACATCATATGAAACCATTCTCTTAAGACTCAAAGTATGACATAACATACTATAACATCAACAACATCTTGCAGCGGAAAGTAGCTAGACATATGTATGAAGACATATTCTAGACAGGTTAACTATTTATTAACAACCCTGGAGACTCCGCTCATTGCAGCACCATCATCACATCAGCTCAACCTGCACATTTAGAAAACATATGCAGGGCTGAGTACAAAAGCACTCAGTGGGCACGTATGCCTAGGTATAAAAATACATGCTTCAAAACTGTAAATTGTCATGCCATCATAATCAGTACAGCAAGGGAGTTTTTCGCTAAAAATGCCCAAGCTTACTAAGTTCATTTGTGATTCTTAAAGTTCGTCTGATCAGACTAAGTTCTTTTGTAATCTATCATATCTGAAACTGTGTGCCGGAGAGGTGGCCACCTCTCACGGTCACTTGACCGGCCAACCCGCTAGATGACTCACGGTCACTGGTGTACACTAGCCCTGGCAGGATAGCTATCAACTGCTCAGGACCCGAATTCGATTGCATCATTGGCAAAGCCAAAGCAGATAGATATCATACTAAAATTTAAACATTTTATGGCAAGACAATACTTGAAATAACTTTAACTCAAATATTTTGTAACGAAATAACTTGCTCAAATGTAACATTAAATTCATTTGATAGATATATAAAACTGAAATTAACAGTTAAATCATCTCATGCATTCATTCGTATAAGAGGCCTACGACACGCAGGGGATCTCTATATACGTATAGTAAAAGTAATGCCCACCTCGTTGTGTCTCTGTATCAATGAGTAACGTCACTCTCTCCCTCAAGTCGTTACTTCCCAACAGGACCTTCATCGTTATGAAGAATTGGTGAGAAGTTATAAAAGAAACCTCGATTAATAATCTAATTTCTTTTATGAAACATTAGTATCTCTAATGTTCATCTCTCTTGATTGTTAATCAATATAACAATTATTATCTCTCGTCATTACTCATTAATTATAACATCCTTATGTTATAATTAGCAGCGCTTCAATTAAAAGAAATATTTAACACATCGAAAAGTCCACTTTCTTAGCAAATCTATTCGCTCTCATCTCGTCTAATTAACCAATTAGAAAGTTAAACTTTCCATTAGGCATGTATTTGAGTCACGGGTCAACAAGAATCGACTATGCTCAAATTCTAATTTCACTAAAAATTTCGGCATGACCTATTCATATATAATGTCAGCCACGAGATTTCAACGCGTGAATCTCACTACGTGAACTCGTCTCTCGACTCAAAACTTAACATCTTGACATCTTTTCAACGCAACCCAAACAATTCAAAATCATCAAAACTCTTTATCAGTAAACTATCATTTATACTCGACACCAATTGTTCGAGTGTCAGATACCAACATTTATGTGCGTTAATCATAACTCTCACAACTCACACCATTTAGTCATATCGTATCATCCATCAAAACAAATATAATCAAGTTATTTTCTAGAAAGTTTTGCTGTTTTTGTGTCATCTTTAAAAATTCATAACAACCAACTCAATCATCATAAACTCTCATACCAATTGATCTCAAAAACTCCATGAAGTGTAGTTCACTCTAAAAATGGTAGTTAACCAAAAAGGTTAAAGGTTTTTTGGAGATATTGCTCTTTTAGTGCAGGCTGTCAAAGATTGACAGTTTCTGCCAATTTTGTTTAGGCCATTAGAAACCAAGGCAAACCTTAATAAAATTCCATCAAATTTAATCAGCCAAAACTAAAGGTATCCTTGAAGATTTGGTTAAAATTTCACAAGAGAAAACGTTCATATGATCTGCCAAATAAACAATGAAACTCATACACTTATACTGTTGGAAAAATATGACAGCAGAACAGGGCATTTTTGAAATAATAAACTGCTCTGTTTCAGAGGTCATAAAAATCGAAATCTTATGTTTTTAGAAAAGTATTGAAGTCTAGTTTCGTTTAAAAAAAACGGTGATGCAAAATCCTTCATGGATTAATAGATATAAACGTTTTTGTGAAGTCTACCAACAGTTGACAGATTCTGTCAAGGAGTTTTTCAAAATATCTTTAAAATACCAAACATCATCCAAAAGACATGAAATTTTGCAGCGACGAAATACACATATCATAGATAAACATACTAAAATTTCAGAGCCATCAAGCAATGAAAACTCATCGAAACATAAGCTTGAAACTGCTGTAAAATTTTGACAGAATTCCAGTTTTAATTTCGTTCAACAATTATCATCCATAAATTGTAAATCAATTAGCATGCTCATGTGATATCGTAGAACACATATACGCAATAATATTCATTATGCAACGTCCCAAACTTCACGAATTTAAATAATCATACTCTAAAAACTTATACAATTTTCGTGCTTGGAAAAATACGAATTTAATATATATCGATTCTAGCATACCCTTAAGCACAAATATCAAGTCAAAACGATCAAACAAAAATCGAAAGACAAGCTAATATGTGAAAAACGGGGCTGCCCTCATGGGTTTCATAGCTACGGTTCGTTCCGTTCTTACTCCCTTCATTAAACATGCTCAACATCTACCCAAGAATAACATACTAAAATTTCACGACGATCGGACGTCGTTTCAAAATAAAGTCGAGAATCGACGTTTTTCGACGTCGACGAAAATCGAAAAGAAAACCATCAAAACGTAGGTAGAGATCTTACCTACTTAGATACGTGATCGAAAAGATGATCGGCGCTCGTCTCGGTGCTCAAATCGGAAGTCAAAAGCTTGAGCTCAAGCTAAAATGAAAATGGCGTGAAGTGTGTGTGTGTTTTAGGTGTTGTGTGTGTGAATGTGTTTGTTGTTGTGTGAGTTGGCTGATATAGCCGTGTAATAAATGTGAGTGGGTGGGTTTGGTTGGTTGGGGGGTGGTTTGGGGTAGGGTAGGTTTAGATATTTAGGATATTAACCCGTTAGTCGTTAAATATCTCGTTTCGTCTCGTTTTAACGACTAACTACCCATACTCTTCGTTACTTCGCCCTCTCAACCTCTACTCACTTTCATTGCACTCGTAATTCTATATAAATAAAGAAAACGCAAGCTCGTTCTCGAAATTCTGATAAACGAGCTCATTTCGTTTATCGAGAAATCCTGATTTACTATTCACTCGTCGTCCAAAAATAAAAACTTTCATTATTGGACTCGTATCGAAAAACTAAGAATATTTCTCGACGACGTGCACATAAGATTTTGAAAGTCGACTAAAAAGACGAAATAGCAGTATTTTACTATTCATCGTCAAAAAGTCAAAATTTTGAAAAACGTCTTAACGGACTCAGATCTCACTTCCGAGTTCATCGTTCTCATTCAAATAATTATCTCGAATTATTCAAATACTCAAACTCAAATACGGATATAAAATCTCACATCATTCTCACATCATCGAAAGAACATCTCAACATCTTAAAAAAAATAACAAGAAAACTTCATATAACTCCTCATCTCTTTACAAAGTAAATCAAACAAGGGATCTAAACCCTAATTACTCAAACTCAAGAAATTAAACACGTCATCAAAAGCCCGGGTATTACACTATAATTATTATCTAAGAATAAAATTAGTAAATATGAATCATTACCGCTTCTTGTTGCTGCTTTCTTTTTCATTTGTATTTGGTTATCTTTTCTTGTTTCACTGTTTTCAACATATCCACTCTTTTTTTCATTTCCAACTGCAATTCCCTTTGTCTTTTTCTTTCTTCTTCCGCCTCTTCTTCGATTTTCTTTCTTTTTGCTGACTCATCTTCTGCCATTTGTTTTTCTTTCTCAATTTCATTGCTTCATGAACCTGTTTATTGTTGTATGTTAATTTTTGAAGTACTGTATGCATTAAAACTAAAATATATATTACTTGTACCTCTTTCTCTTAAGCCTTTTGCATGGCATGCCTTTTTTCAGCTTTCTGAGCAACCTGTATACATATATATGTAAATTTTTGAAGCATTATATGCATTAAAACTAACTTATATATTATTTGTACCAAATCCATGTTGTTTTCTAATTCTTTCTGTTAAGGTTTTCAATTTTTAGACGTGTTAGTTGGTGTGTTACCAACATGTTGTGAACATGTGTTTGTTGGTGTGTTACCAACAGTTGATGTTGTTTGTTAATTCATGGTTAACTAAAAGACATGAAAATCGTTATTCATTTTAACCATACAGATTTTTTATCCTTGCGGTTTATTTAATCAGTTTTATCTTCCTATTATATTTGTTTATATTTATATAGTTCTTTAGATTATACAATAAAGGGGAGGAGCGGTTTTAAAGGAGTGGGCAGCGGCAGTTATGGAGATCATGGAGATAACTACCGAAGGAAGTTACCTCAACTCATGTAACTGATCATCCATGAAGTCCACGATCAGTGGAACGCCTATATATACCAGAGAAGACCTCATTTATGAGGTTATGCATTTGGAGATCCAAAACCCTTTCTGCAAATTCAAGAGCTCCTCCAATTTCATCATTCTGCCTGCCTATGTTAGCAACTTTGTCTTCTGACAGAGGCGCTATTAGTTCGGACAGATTGTGCAATCTGTGTGAGTCGAACAACACAAGTGTAGGTAGTCTTATTAAGATTACTTGTGTTTATTATGAGAATTCCTTAGGCGGATTTGCGTCTGTACAATTGGTCTCTTTTGTTATGATTGTAAACTAGCCTAGGCTTAGATTAGTTGATTTATGTTTGTATTCGCTGAGACTAGGATTTTGGGATCTAGAAGGTTAGAATATTGTAGCTTGACTATGTTTAATTTGTATTGATTTCATCATAGTTATTTACCGTCATTGCGACAACCGCAGATTAACCAATTCGGGTGTCATCTTTTATTTTTGGTTGTTTGTTGTTTACTATGTTAGTAACACCTGTGATGGCACATGAATTTGTTGTTTCTAAGATTGTTCTTACGAATTTTATATGTTTTATGATAAACATTGTTTTTGTAGTAAATTTAGGCACTAAATTTGTTTCACTTTCTGTGCAATGTCTTTTTGCATTGCATCTCCCAACTGTATTTGCATATTATATTAGTTGAGTAATGAATTTTACTAAACTATTATATGTATTAAAATTAAATTAAATTTTATTTGTACATTTTCTTGTTGTTTTTCTACATCTCCATATCCTGTGCATATATAAGAATCTAAAAATTCATTGTCGTGAACTAAAGTATGCATAATATATAAATTATTTAATATTTCTACCTTTATCTGTTTTTTCAATTTTTGAAGTATTTTTTCTACCTGGGCTTGGTGTTCTAATTGGTCTTGCTTTTCATGGGCTTTCTGGCCAACCTGTGAAGGCAAATATTTTATATGTTCCATTTCTTTCTCGACTGTCACCTCTTTTTTCTTCCCGCTTTGTTGTTCCATTTCTAGCTCTGCATCTTGTGCATATCCATCTTCTGACTGTATATGCATATAAATATAAAGATGGATGCATGTTATATAACAGCCAAATGCATTAAACTTTAAATATAGGTGGTTTGTACATTTACCATTTCTGTTTCATCCTCGTCCTTCTCAAATGCTCTTTTTTCTGCTTCTTTTTGTGGTGCTTGTTCCTCTTCATTGTTCAATTGTTATTTTGCATAAGTGAGTAAATGTAGATGCATTATATCTAAATTATTTATAAGTTTACCTTTTCTATTTCATTTTCTTCTTCTTCCCGCTCTTGTTGTTGTTCGGGCTATTTATGCATATTTATGTACAAATAAATGCATATTATGAATTAATAATATGCATAGCAAATAAATTATTTATAACTTTTGCCTCTTCAAATTCCACTTTCTTCTTTTTCCTTCTCTTGCTCTTGTTCATTATGTTTATGCATATTTATTTATCAAACAATGCATATTATATAATTACAATATGCATAATAAATAAATTATTTATAACTTTTACCCTTTCGATTTTCATAGTCTTCTCTTTCCTGCTTGCTCTTGTTCAGGCTGTTTATAAATATATTTTCTTTTTTACTTGGGGGAGTTGGGGAGGGGGAGCAGTGAGGTTTGAACCCGGGACCTCACTGTTTATACACAGGAGGTCGCACCACTTGGTGTCCCCTTGGGGACAGTTGCTTATACATATTTAAAACTTAAAAAATGCAAATTTCTTGATAATATTATGCAATAAATATAAATTATGTATTTATTGTACTCTATCTGCTTCTCGTTCCATTTCTGAAAACTCCTCTTCAACTGCATCATGCATCTGTACATACAAGATTTTAGTTAATGTTGAATAATAATGAGTATTTTACATATAAATGCATTACCTCTTCATCTTCATCATTTTTTTCCTCCTCTCTATTTGGAGTTGAAAAGATGAAATTGTCTTCATCACGATCAAAATTGTTGCATTCTTGATTGTCTTCATTTGCAGCAGCATGATGTTCAGAGTCTTGTTGTGATTTAGGGAACATTTGGGAAATCCCTAGGCTAAATGTAGGAGCATCGTCTGGTTCATGTATGTATTCTTCTCTCTTGAGAACGACATCAACGATATCATTAACTGCTTTACAGATTTCTTTCTGACCTTAGAACTCATCATCTAGTTGAGATTGTCTCATCTTAGAGCTACTTGCTTTATAATCCCTTGTCTTTTGGTTGATGCCATTTCCTATCAGCTTGTGTGT
This sequence comes from Salvia miltiorrhiza, assembly GCF_028751815.1. NCBI lineage: Eukaryota > Viridiplantae > Streptophyta > Magnoliopsida > Lamiales > Lamiaceae > Salvia > Salvia miltiorrhiza. Next base: position 39,358,004 of record NC_080394.1, on the reverse strand, counting down.
GTTTTTCATTGTTTTCATGAAATTTTCATCCTCAAATGCCTCAGCAGGCACTGATTTGAGTTTTGTTACAAATGCAACCAGTTTTGTTGTAATCTCGCTTGCATCTTTGATGAATTATGTTACTGCTTGCTGAATTCCACTTGATTTATCTTCTATTTCGACTGTGTCGAAATCTTCATCTGCTGGAACATCTATTGGAAAACATATTATTCCATAACCAAATCCTCCTGCACTTATTTCATCATCTTCATGAGTCATCAGTTTAAGATAATCCCATTGAGATTGTTAGGTATTTTCTTTCATACGCTTTTGCAGCATATGTTTTTATCATATCCACATACAACGCCTGCATGTTCTGAAACATTAAAGTACATATTAATGTTATAGAAAATGATGTTCAATAATAAAAAAAAAATTAAATTTGTAATCCTTCATTCTTACCATCAAGAATAATGTTGGTCCACAGAAGTTCTTCGTGTTTTCCCATGCTGATCTCCTTGAAAATGAGAGATTTAATGACATAATCTCTCCAATCCAAATTCCTAGCATCATCAACATCTTGGAAATGGTGTATTATTGGAGTTGTTATGTAGCCAACATTGTTGTTCTATATAAGAGAAGCAACAACTAGAATAAGGAAGTGCCGTTTGAACCAAAATTCCTCCTTCCTCCAGTTCTAACATTGCAGTAGAAATCTTTGCATGGCTTATTTTGTCCCTGTTATCAAAAAAATGAAACCATTATTCCAATAAGTCATTTCCCTCATTCCTTGTCATCCTTGTGATTTGTTTCTTCCCTTTCGAGAAACCAAAGACCCTGTAGACATCTTCTTCTTCAATTATCAGATACTTGCCCTTTGCCAGCTGTAATGCGCAATCTCTGTAGTCGAATTTGTCTACAGCCCAATATGCCAATCTGGAAGGCAATTCCTTAGTCTTTATCTTCAATATGTTGCCAAAAACAAGCTCTATGATCTGTGCTTTTGTGATGGATTCATTCTTTCTATGGCATCAACTAATGAGTAAGGTGTTGTCCTACTCGTTAGTCTTTTGTATTGTAATGCCCCGACTTTTTATTAAGGATTATAGACTTTTAATTATTGATTTAAGGATTTCTTATGGTAATTAGGGTTCAGCATCCATTAATAAAATACGGACTTATGTGAATTTGATGATTTACATACGTGATGATTTATTTTTATTTTTATTTCAACGGATGATGCACTCAAAATATTTTTGAGTCCATTAAGAGAATGATGGAGCTCAAAGATTTATTTTGAGTTTTCAAATGAAAAAAAAAATTTATGTATTCATTTATTTTTACCGATAAATTTAGGAATGATGAGTTATAAAAATTTTCCATCAATATTTTTCTCAAATTATTTTCCTATGATGTATTTATAAATTGAGAGAGTGCACTAATGTTAGTGCTATTTATTTTAATTTTGATCACAAGAGTTTTATGCTCTAGCATTTTATTAATTGATGATTAGTCTTCCATATTTTTTTTTACACATGGGTTATTCCTACACCACATTTTTATATTTACTTAATGTAACACCCCATTATCCTCCACTAATATTTTCTTTTCCCTACCACTAATCTTTTTCCCTACCACCACTAATATTTTCTTTTCCCTACCACTAACTTATTTTTATCTAATAGACATGAGTGGAAGTGTGATGAGTGAAGATAGGATTAGTGTGCTAAGGTGGTAGGGAACCAAGCTTTAATCATGAATAATGCTTTGTCCTTAATCATTCTTCCATTGCAAGACAAAGCTCATCACTTCACTCCCTCACACTTCAACTCTCAGTCACCTCCAAAAATCCCTCTCTTCCAATTTTGCTCCAAAAGATCGCCATAGATTAATCACCAAAGCTTCCAAGTTCACTTCAAGATCAAATCCTCCACCAAATCAACATAAACACCTTTCAATTTTTGAAGATTTCAAGAGGACCGTGGGGTTTGGTTTGAAGAGTGAGAAAGGAAAACTTTGATCTTTGTTTAATCTTGGGTAAGTAATTCTTATTTTCATAGATCTAGATTGTATGATGTTATATGTGAGTATATAATCTTGAGCATTTAAAGAATTTGAGATGAGATTTTGGTGAATTTCGTAGGCCTACTGACCTACTGTGATCGACGGTTTGTCGATGTCTAATAACTTTGAAACGTTTATAGAAAGTCCCTACATGAGTCGTGAGTACCCTGGTAAAATTTCAAGCCATTCCAACTTCGTTTGATATTTCTTTAAAATGAAAAACCCAAACTGCACATTACTACCGAGAATTTCAGAGAACAGGGGAAAGAGTCATTCATTTCAGTAGTTTCCTTTGTGATCTAGCTTTCCAAATTTTTATGGTATTAACTTTATTGTGTTAGATAGATATCCACCGAAGTTGAGTCCAGTTTGACAACGTTTACTATTTTTTAAAAATCCAAGTTTTCGATTGCTCAAAACTGCCGAATATGGTAGATCGTGGTAAAAACGTCATATCTCTCAAACCACTTGGAGTTTTCAACTCTACTTTTTTTTTATATGAAACTAGACTTGAAGATCTTTCTTTCGGTATGAGTATCGAGTCCAGGAGATGTCGGGGTCAGAACAGATTAAATTTTAAAGTTGAATCAGTGTAAAAACAGAGCATGTTTTAATGATGTTTGATTGTGATTCTTATCTGCTTTATGTGATTGTGGCCTATGTGTTTGAATGAGATTAGATGAGCCTTATATGAGAGATAAATCCAGACTTAGAACCATGATTTTCTTGAAACCTATCCTTGAACTTAAGGATTTGAGATGAGTGGAGAGTTTATATAGAGTTGAGTAAGGAGATACAATATGAGATTAATTGTTTATGTGATTTATTTTTCAAGGATTGGGTTGAGAATGTTTTATATTATACTCTTAGCTTTCTAAATGATATTAAGTTTAAGGATATTGAATTCTTTTATTTCGTTTGTTATGTGGTTAGTCGATGTTATGTTGGTTTTTGATTGTTTTAATCGAAACGACTTATGGATGCTAGAACCCTAAAATACTAAAAGATACCCTAGACACGTAGAATTAGACTTTGTCTTGTGACAATTTTCTTCACGAACTTACCGACTCTTCATCAATAAGGGTCCGGGCGACAGGAAATGAAGCCGAAGAAGAAGCGACTCCACGCTAGCTTAAGAACGTTTGAGGTGGGCATTATTTTATTATTACGTATATAGAGATCCCCTGCGTGACGTAGGCCTCATATGCGAATATATATGCATGATATGTTTTGACTATTTATTCAGTTCTTATGAAATGCTTATATGTTTAATGCCCTTTATGAAAATGAAAATGTTATGAAAATGAAATGTTTATGAAATGATTGACTGCCAAAATGTTTATGCTTTTATATGTATCCTATCTGTGTTGGTTCGCCAACTTTAAAGGAAATCCAATTGGGATCCTATGCTAGACAAAGGTCGCTAGCTAGGGTTAACGTGTACACTCATGGAGATCGCGAGTCGCTTGCGACCGGTCTTGGCGTCCGTGGTAAGGAGGCCTACTTCCCGGCGCGTGATAGAAAGGACAGATATGGATCACATAGACTGAAAATGGGATGCATCCATCTTTATGAAAATGAACGAAATGTTTTAGTAAGCGCAGGTCATTTATGAAAACCCCTGTGTGTTACTGTTATGGCAGTTCAATTTATATATGTATGCATGTTGTATTTCGGCTTATGTCACTGAGTATTTTTATACTCAGCCCTGCATGTATTTCTAAATGTGCAGGTTGAGCAGGCGATGGAATGGATCAGTGTTGAGCGGATTTCTCTTTTGATGTTTATGTAATGAAACCTTGAGTATGCATCTCCATATGCATAACTCACACGTTTTTCCGCTGCAAACACTCTGACTTATTTATCATTTCTACTTGAACTTATTACTACTTCATTTTAATTAACTTTCATTTGGGGTCTAGTCGTTATGGCAGGCTCGTTTGTTAATTACCCAAGTGGTTATATATATATATATACCACTAGTTTGTTGTTATTAATGATGGTTATTTAGTAGATTCCCTTTAATTTCCGTTTCTTATTGTTCACCCCAAGTCATAACCCCGGTTAACCCGTCATTGGGATAGTGGGCTGTGACAGAGTGGTATCAGAGCAGTTCGTTTGCTCTGGCCCTAGAAACCTTATTCTAAAAAAACCCAAGTCTAGTTTGATTCACTAGACATACGTGGGTTAATACGACACCGCTCAACACTCCATTGCATCGTGCTCAATCAAGGAAAAAGGTAACTGCAGTTACAATGTTTTAAAGATGTTATTGTTCTAAACTGTTTCATGAAGATGTTTATGTAAAGAGCATGCTATGATGAAATGTTGAATGTTTTGCCTTTCATTGAAATGTTGAATGTTTTGCCTTTCATGGCATATCATTGCAGTTATGATGATATAATAAGAAGGATGATAGAGAATTGACACATGCTTTCCCCAGAAAACATAGATTGCTATAAGTTGCATGATCACGATTCTAAAAGAACATAGACTGCTGGATTAGTAGGATATCTCTACAATCTAGATTCTTGAAGTGATGATTTAGAAGAATGATAGAGAACTTAGAGCATTTCAGCTTCCACAAGAAAACAATGGTTCTTTTGAATTACAAAGAGGAATGAAAAGACATGTACGCGTTGAAGGAAAAGCACGGAATGATGATACAAGATGAATTCAAGGCAAACGTTGCATCAAGGGTTTAAGCATAAGTCTCTACGTTCGAATGTTTACACACGATGGAACAGCGAATCGACTTATGTTACACGATAGATTATAAAAAGGGCGTGATTTGATTGTCTGCGGGTTATATATATTTGTGACATACATGGGAAATGGGATTCGAGTCCACTAGAATAGAAGACCTTAAAATAAGTTTAGTTGTCTTAATGAAACTTATGTTTTGTTATGCATAGTATGTTCATAACCTTGTACATTTAAGAGTTTTACGTCTACTTACGTATAAGAAGACTCACACTTTCCCTTATCTATTAAAGATGGTTACGTCCAGGCATATTCCGATGGTTAGGAAAGCTCCGCGTTTGACCCAGCAGAGACTACTCGGGCATATCGGGATTTTAGTATAGCTTTTGACGACGACATAAGAATTGTTATAGCTCAGTATACACGCATTTGGACTGTTGCCCATGTCTTTGGGACTACAAGTTATATAAGAAAATATAGTTCGACTGTCTGTATGTAGACCTTGGGGAATAAGAGTCTAGTTCAATAGGACTAGAACCTTAAGTTTGAGCTTTAAGCTGCCACTACGAACTCAAGTTTCGTTATGTATAGTATGTCCACGACTTCTCAAGTTCGGGACAATGTTTCCCGTGTGACTGGGAAGTGATGATGTTGGACCTGGCCAGTCCACATGATCCAAATCTCAGTAGACGTCTTTTGGGTTGAAAACCTATATGTTTCAACTTTCGGTTGAAAAGCCAGACGGGTTCTTACTCGAGGTCATTTTATTCGACCTTGTAGTTAATCATTTCATACCCTCTGGTCATTCTTTTGAATCTCTTGAACAATTTCTACAACACCTTGCTTTGATGTTGTGTTGATTTTGAGCCTTGCAACTCGTGAGTTGTCATAGTAGATTCCCTTTATCGATAAGACTAAGAAGTATTAGTCTACTGACCTAGTATACCACCCAAACTATAGCTTTGTATAGTTGTCTCTCATTGTGTTTAAATTAGTTGAGATTAGTCTTTGTCCTATGAATATTATCGACCACTCATTATGATAGAAATTCAGAATCCAAATTGAGACCGTAATATAGTGTTTGCGTACATGAACGACTTTCTGTGTTGCATTCCAATTGACTGAATTTGCAGATTTTGGTTGAAGGCCAAAAGAAAAGCGATGACTCAAGAAGAGCTGTCAGACTTGTCTTAGAAGATTTTCAGACAGGGGTATATGACAATTATATTTCTAATAGCCGTTATAAGAGGAAATGAAAAGAAGTGTTTAATCCAAAGCAAAACAAGATGGGATATGACCAAGTATGACCATATTTTCTGCAGCATGTCCGTTAGGCCCCACAGTAGGTGGACATAGAAGAAAAGATGATAGACAAGTTTCACTCCGGCCTAAGGTACTCGACAACTATACTGAGTTTATGAACTCTGAATTGTTCAGCCAAGCTCTGGACGCCGAGGTAGTAGGCCCGAGATTTGCCCGACCCAAACTCAACTCAGGAAGCAAATGATCAAGGACGAAGGCAAGACTACTATGATAGTCGAAATGGCAAGAGGCCTTGGTAGGAAACATAGTGCCCAAAGGCAAGGACAAGGACATCAAACAAACATAGCGCCTCCCCCGGATTACGTCTCGGTTCATTGGTGGCCGCCGGACGTTGGCTGGATCAAAGTGAACACGGACGGCTCTGCGTCCGGATCTCCGGGTTTAATTGCTGGCGGTCGGGTGTTTAGGGATCATGCTGCCATGGTCCGAGGTTGTTTTCATACTAAGGGAGGCTCGGGCTTTGCTTTCGAAGCCGAGCTACTTGCGGTTATTACAGCCATTGCGATAGCTTACAACCGGGGATGGCACAAGCTTTGGCTCGAGGCGGATTCTTTGTACGTAGTTGTTCTTCTTCAACAGCGCACGTTGGAGGTTCCTTGGCGTTTTATCAACTATTGGAAGGAAACGTTAGCTCGTCTGCAGGAGATTACTTTTCGTGTCTCACATATTTATCGAGAAGGGAACGTTGTGGCGGACATTATGGCCAATCCTGCTAGACAAGAGGGGTGGTGGAATAATGGTATTGAGGTCATTGAGGAAGCGGTCATCCGTGACATTGCTAGCCATAGTCACACTCGACGCATCTAGTCACGACTGTGGGGGCTGTTGTGGCCGGCCGGTTTCAAGTCCGTGGCTGCCTTGGGTCTTTTCGGAGTCTTCTTTCGTTTTTTTGTTCTTCTTTGAGCCGGAATTACTTAGGGACGATGGTCAGGCCGGAGTTCCTGAAGCAATTCCTTCCGCTCGCTTGTCTTGCTTTTGTCGAGTACTCTTTTTCCTTTTTGCAGTTTCTTTCTCGTAAAAAGGTTTTAACGAGGCTCGGCCCATAGTTGGCTTTTCTGTGCCTTCATGGGCTTCTTTTTTCTTTTCTATAATACCGCCTTTTAATTAATCAGGGCCAGCCTGGGGTACCTCCATGGCCGAAGTTTTCCAAGTCATATTATGATATATGTTTGGATGATAGTAATACATGTTTTAAATATGGTCAGAAGGGCTATTTTGCTAAAGATTTCCAAGCAAGGCCACACGGAGGGATGTGAAGATCGAATCAACCGGGTCAAGCACAACCATTTAGGGTCATTCTAGACCAACAACTACTCTATCCACCACAACCCCCTTAAGTTAGAACCTATGCCCCGCACAAGAATAAATAAGGAAGCAAACAAGGAAACCTAATAAGTATGGGCACGCTACTCAACACACCTATTATACTTCTGTTCGATACGGGTGCCTCGCATTCTTTCTCTGCAAGTGCATGTGCAAATACCCTAAAACTCATACCTGAAAAGGGCTAATCTGGACATGAGAAATTCTTTACCCATAGGAGGGGCGACGATAGAAACACATGCTTACTCAAACCAAGAGGTAAACATAGGATCATTTAAGGTCATAGTAAACAACTTGCAGTTTATACAATATAGGACATTGATGTAATCCTAGGGATTGACTGGTTAGCTAAGAACTACGCCACAGTTTTATGCAAGGAGCGGAAGATTGCTTTTAACTTTTCGGGGATGGATGCTTTGAGATAAACCTGGGGAACAGGATACCAATTATTTCAGCCTTACAAGCGAGGAAGATGATAAACAAGATAGACTGCCAAGCTATCCTGGTATACCTGATCGGAGGAGTTGAGACCAAAGGGATAATTGAAGACGTAGAGATTGTACGGGAGTTCTGAGATATTTTTCAGAAATTTACCAGGGCTGCCACTCGATAGACAAGTAGAATTTACCATCGATTTAGAACCAGGATCAACACCGGTATCCAAGGCACCTTACAGGATGGCTCCAAGGGAATTGGAGGAGCTAAAGATCCAATTACAGGAATTATTGGACCTAGGTTTTATCAAACCTAGTGTATCCCATGGAAAGCGCCTGTGTTATTTGTCAAGAAGAAGGAAGGCACCTTGAGGATTATTTATTCGACCAACTCAAAGGTGTGAGCGTAATCTTTAAGATCGATTTGAAGTTTGGGTATCATCAGTTAAAAGTTAGACATGAAGATATACCCAAAACGGCTTTCCGAATAAGATATGATCACTACGAATTCGTAGTTGTGCCGTTCGGATTAATAAACGCGCCAGTGTTGTTCATGGACCTCATGAACAGAGCATTCTATCCTTACTTGGATAAGTCCATCTTGGTATTCAAAGACGATATCCTTATCTACTCCAAGATTAAGAATAATATAAGAAACATTGAGAATCGCGTTGCAAACACTAAGGGGTGAATCTCTTTACATCAAATTCACTAAATGTGAGATTTGGCTTAAGGTCAGAAGGTATCAAGGTTGAAGCAGTACAAGGATGGAGGTCACCAACAACTCCAAATGAGATAAGAAGTTTCTTAGGATTAGCTGGCTACTATCGAAGATTCATTGAAGGATTTTCAAAAATAGCAAGACCAATGACGCAGTTACTTGGGAAAGGAATCAAGTATACTTGGACTGATGAGTGCGAGAGAAGTTTTCAGCAGCTCAAGGACATGTTAACTACTGCACGAGTGCTAGCAGTTCCAGAACCAGACAGGGAATATGTGATCTACACGGATGCGTCGAAAAATGGACTAGGTTGTGTGTTAATGCAAGAGGGAAAGGTGATAGCATATGCATCGCGACAACTTAGACCACATGAACTGAATTATCCAACTCATGATTTAGAATTTGCTGCAGTGGTGCATGCACTGAAAATATGGAGACATCACCTATACGGAGTTAGGTGTGAGATATTCACCGATCATAAAAGCTTGAAATATATATATATATATATATATATATATATATATATTTTTTTCAAGCAATGGGATCTGAACATGAGACAAAGAAGATGGCTCGAACTAGTAAAGGATTATGATTGTGGTATTAACTACCACCCAGGCAAGGCCAATGTAGTAGCCGATGCATTGAGTCGTAAAGTCTCGTCTAAGTTAGGATACTTTCTCACGAGGGAAGAAGAACTCATTAAAAACTTTGACAAGATGAGGATAGAAGTGATTAAATCACCTAATACAATAGCGAGTGTTGTTGCGGCAATACCCAGTTTGAGAAAAATAGTGGTAGAAGCACAAAGGAAGGACGAAAAGATGGAGAAGCTACGAGGAAGAATAAGGATAAGAAGTTTCAAGAATTACAATGACGAATCAGTTAATGCTATCTTCTTTGAAGGGAAGATATGCATGTCCATGACAATGAACTTAAGAATAAGATAAAGCCATGGCACCCATATACTGTCACCAAGAAGTACTAAGATGTATTAAGATCTAGAAAAATTCTAGTTAGGAGGCATGAAACGAGATGTAACCTCATTTGTTGAAATATGTCTTGCGTGCTAGCAAGTGAAGGTTTTACAACATATCATATTGTTACTTTGAGTCTTCGAGCTCATAAAGTCAAGCTTAATATCGTGTTTGGGACAAACTGAGCCCTTAACGAACCAATGAATTTCGTTGTCGAAATGGATTTTTTTTTTGAATCCATCATACTTAAGCAAAGGTTGTCACGAAAGGGGGCAGTCAATGCCTACATGACTCGAGATTCCTTCGATAAATGAATAAAAGTTTATAACGGCGTTTTAGGCTGACTGCCTACATGCTCGAAATGGTTGGTCTCCTTACAAACTGTTTAAGTTGCCTTAAGAATGCTCTAGAGATATTAGTCATTATAGTTCCGCTTAAACGACATAGAAATTACTAATAAGGTATGTTGAGGACGACCGAGCTAAACCGGGGTGAAAGCTGAGAACATGTTTTTACCAGTTATCAATCGCCTATCGATAGGTTGGCAAATGATGCGTTATACCTGAGGAAATATAGATCACCACTTTGTTGGGATGAAATGGCGAGATGATTGAGATCGTCCGTCAAATCAGAAAAAGGAATCAAGGAGGCCCAGCATAGACAGAAGTCATATGCTGACAAACGTCGAAAGGACCTACAGTTTGAGGATGGAGAGAAAGTTTTTCTGAAGGTTTCTCCATCAAGAGGAATCGTTAGATTCGGTGTAAAGGGTAAACCTAAACCCCGTTTTATAGGCTCATACGAGATTGTAGAAAGGATAGACCCAATAACTTACTGGTTGGCGTTAGCGCTAAGCTTTGAGAATGTGCGTAATGTATCCCATGTGTCGCAAATAGAGAAGTATGTTTACGATTCAAAGCATATGATCCATAAGAACAACATTATTATTAGTCAATATTTGAGTTACGAAGGAAGATCCAAATCTATCTTAGATCGGGAAGTTCAGGTACTAAGGACTAAGTCAATACCGATAGTAAGGGACCTATGAATATATCATGGTCAATAATAGACTACCGTCTAACAGGAAAGTGAAGTACTCAGAGTTATTTTCTGAGGTACAAATTTCGGGACGAAATTTATGTTAAGGGGGATAGTATGTAATGCCCCGACTTTTTATTAAGGATTATAGACTTTTAATTATTGATTTAAGGATTTCTTATGGTAATTAGGGTTCAGCATCCACTAATAAAATACGGACTTATGTGAATTTGATGATTTACATACGTGATGATTTATTTTTATTTTTATTTCAACGGATGATGCACTCAAAATATTTTTGAGTCCATTAAGAGAATGATGGAGCTCAAAGATTTATTTTGAGTTTTCAAATCAAAAAAAAAAAAATTATGTATTCATTTATTTTTACCGAGAAATTTAGGAATGATGAGTTATAAAAATTTTCCATCAATATTTTTCTCAAATTATTTTCCTATGATGTATTTATAAATTGAGAGAGTGCACTAATGTTAGTGCTATTTATTTTAATTTTGATCACAAGAGTTTTATGCTCTAGCATTTTATTAATTGATGATTAGTCTTCCATATTTTTTTTTACACATGGGTTATTCCTACACCACATTTTTATATTTACTTAATGTAACACCCCATTATCCTCCACTAATATTTTCTTTTCCCTACCACTAATCTTTTTCCCTACCACCACTAATATTTTCTTTTCCCTACCACTAACTTATTTTTATCTAATAGACATGAGTGGAAGTGTGATGAGTGAAGATAGGATTAGTGTGCTAAGGTGGTAGGGAACCAAGCTTTAATCATGAATAATGCTTTTGTCCTTAATCATTCTTCCATTGCAAGACAAAGCTCATCACTTCACTCCCTCACACTTCAACTCTCAGTCACCTCCAAAAATCCCTCTCTTCCAATTTTGCTCCAAAAGATCGCCATAGATTAATCACCAAAGCTTCCAAGTTCACTTCAAGATCAAATCCTCCACCAAATCAACATAAACACCTTTCAATTCTTGAAGATTTCAAGAGGACCGTGGGGTTTGGTTTGAAGAGTGAGAAAGGAAAACTTTGATCTTTGTTTAATCTTGGGTAAGTGATTCTTATTTTCATAGATCTAGATTGTATGATGTTATATGTGAGTATATAATCTTGAGCATTTAAAGAATTTGAGATGAGATTTTGGTGAATTTCGTAGGCCTACTGACCTACTGTGATCGACGGTTTGTCGATGTCTAATAACTTTGAAACTTTTATAGAAAGTCCCTACATGAGTCTTGAGTACCCTGGTAAAATTTCAAGCCATTCCAACTTCGTTTGATATTTCTTTAAAATGAAAAACCCAAACTGCACATTACTACCGAGAATTTCAGAGAACAGGGGAAAGAGTCATTCATTTCAGTAGTTTCCTTTGTGATCTAGCTTTCCAAATTTTTATGGTATTAACTTTATTGTGTTATATAGATATCCACCGAAGTTGAGTCCAGTTTGACAACGTTTACTAGTTTTCAAAAATCCAAGTTTTTGATTGCTCAAAACTGCCGAATATGGTAGATCGTGGTAAAAACGTCATATCTCTCAAACCACTTGGAGTTTTCAACTCTACTTTTTTTTATATGAAACTAGACTTGAAGATCTTTCTTTCGGTATGAGTATCGAGTCCAGCAGATGTCGGGGTCAGAACAGATTAAATTTTAAAGTTGAATCAGTGTAAAAACAGAGCATGTTTTAATGATGTTTGATTGTGATTCTTATGTGCTTTATGTGATTGTGGCCTATGTGTTTGAATGAGATTAGATGAGCCTTATATGAGAGATAAATCCAGACTTAGAACCATGATTTTCTTGAAACCTATCCTTGAACTTAAGGATTTGAGATGAGTGGAGAGTTTATATAGAGTTGAGTAAGGAGATAGAATATGAGATTAATTGTTTATGTGATTTATTTTTCAAGGATTGGGTTGAGAATGTTTTATATTATACTCTTAGCTTTCTAAATGATATTAAGTTTAAGGATATTGAATTCTTTTATTTCGTTTGTTATGTGGTTAGTCGATGTTATGTTGGTTTTTGATTGTTTTAATCGAAACGACTTATGGATGCTAGAACCCTAAAATACTAAAAGATACCCTAGACACGTAGAATTAGACTTTGTCTTGTGACAATTTTCTTCACGAACTTACCGACTCTTCATCAATAAGGGTCCGGGCGACAGGAAATGAAGCCGAAGAAGAAGCGACTCCACGCTAGCTTAAGAACGTTTGAGGTGGGCATTATTTTATTATTACGTATATAGAGATCCCCTGCGTGACGTAGGCCTCATATGCGAATATATATGCATGATATGTTTTGACTATTTATTCAGTTCTTATGAAATGCTTATATGTTTAATGCCCTTTATGAAAATGAAAATGTTATGAAAATGAAATGTTTATGAAAATGCTTATGTCACTGAGTATTTTTATACTCAGCCCTGCATGTATTTCTAAATGTGCAGGTTGAGCAGGCGATGGAATGGATCAGTGTTGAGCGGATTTCTCTTTTGATGTTTATGTAATGAAACCTTGAGTATGCATCTCCATATGCATAACTCACACGTTTTTCCGCTGCAAACACTCTGACTTATTTATCATTTCTACTTGAACTTATTACTACTTCATTTTAATTAACTTTCATTTGGGGTCTAGTCGTTATGGCAGGCTCGTTTGTTAATTACCCAAGTGGTTATATATATATATATATACCACTAGTTTGTTGTTATTAATGATGGTTATTTAGTAGATTCCCTTTAATTTCCGTTTCTTATTGTTCACCCCAAGTCATAACCCCGGTTAACCCGTCATTGGGATAGTGGGCTGTGACATGTATTGACTATCCTCTGTTTCCTCGGATATTTCTTTGGGCTTGTTTACCACCTTTGATAGTTGCTTTTTGGTTTTTGACTTCTCTGGTTCTGGACTTTTCTTTTCTTGATTATCACTCTTTTAGATTTTCCTCTCTGGCTTTTGTTTTGCCTTTTATTTTTTGGATGTTGTGGTTGCTTTCTCCTTCCCTTTTTTTTGTTTTGATGTAGATTCTTTGTCTTGATACTGCATTATTTGTTTTGATGATGTAGCTTTAGACTCTTCAACAAAGTCATCATCTGGTTTATCTTTAATAATTATTTTCCAGTTAACATAACATAATAATGCATAATTTATAACATTGATATGCATATATTAATTCGTAAAAATGCATAAAAATACACGTTGACATGCATATTAGTATATGATTATGCATATACTGATACGAATATATGCATACAAAAACAAACGAAAATGCATTAACTTACACAACAATATGCACAAATAGTATATAGAACATATTTAATATACTTGTTTATTTATAAGGTAATGAATATTCAAATCGGTAATAGATCCACCCACTTCAACACAGATCCACACGTAGACATTTCTATTGTTGGATCTTTTCATGTTTTGAAATTTGTAATTATTTGAGTGAGGACAAATAAAGTATATATTTTAATCAAAAGTGAGGACCACATCTCTATGGGATGCATAAACAATTCATGAAACTCATAGATCTTATAAAAAAATGTTCAAATGTGGTGCTCTTTTTTTCGATTCCATAAATAGTAAAGTTAGGGTTTTCTGTTCGGATAAATAACAAATTTAGTCTTGTTTGAACTCTGAAATAAGTTGATTAATGGTTTTTTGGATGCAAAAACCTAGAAGATGCATAGCTATTCGTAACTAAATAAAAAATCCTAGATAGATGAAACTCTATGAATTAACCATCAACTTTCTTAGAAACTTTCTTCTTTGCTTGTTTTTATATTCTTCGTGTCATTGTCAGTATGCTGATACAAAACCTAGAATATGCACAACTATTCGGAACTAAATGCAAAACCCTAGGTAGATGAAACTCTATGAACAAACCATCAACTTTCTTAGAAACTTTCTTCTTTGCTTGTTTTATTATCCTTCTCGTATGCTGATAGAAAATCGTAGCTTGAAGTAGTAGAAATCAGAAGATTGGAGAAGAAAATGTGATGAGGATGAACACTTTGATTACCGATGCGGTTGAGATGTAATAAACTATTTACTATCTTAAATCAAATTATTACTATCCTGACTAGCATCAATTTTTGTGTGACGCCGCTACCCTCATAAGTTAATTAAAATAGAAAAAGACAGAACGGGTCGACCCGTGTGACCCGTGTGGGATCCGCGTGTTTTTACACGTGTCATGATTCTTTACACGTGTCATGATCCTGTTAATGCCGTTTTTTGATCTAATAGTCTAGATTGGGTACTACGTATTACCTAAGGACGCTAGCGCTGGGAATCGGGTCGGGATCGGGTACCCTACCCAAAAAAATCAGGTACCTGATCCCGAATAAAACCAAAACCCTATACCCGACCCGAACCCGAAAAAATATCGGGTACCTTAATACCCGACTCGGGTATTCGGGTAACCTAAATTACCCGGTCAAAATTGCATCTTTCAAGTCAAACTGTGAAAATCGGGTATTTCGGGTATTAGGGTACCCTAATACCCGAAATACCCTATTTTCTTTTAAATTTTTTTTTGAAAATGTAGCCCCTATTTTCAGCCTTTGCCCTATATAATTGTGTACGTTTTTAATTCCTTGTATTAACAAATACTCCATCCGTCCACGAATCATCTTCCTATTTGGTGTTTGGCACGGGTTTTAAGAAAGCTGAAAAAGGTGGTGTAAAGGTGGTATAAAAGACTAAAAGGGTAGTGTTAATGTATTGTGGTTACTTTTACTAATCTTGCACTAATTATTTGGCATTATTTTATTAGGTGAATTAAATGAAAGCATTTAAATGAGAAAACATTAAACAAAAGTGTCGTTTCAATAAATAAATAAACTTGAAATTCAGAAAATAAATAAATAAATACATAAATAAACTGGAAAATAAATAAATTAGAAATAAAATTTTCAGAAAATAAATAAACTGAAAATTAGAAAATAAATAAATAAATATACTGAAAATTGTGAAAATAAATAAATAAACTGGAAATAAATAAATAAGTAAATAAACTGGAAATAAATAAACTGAAAATTCAAAAATAAATAAACTTGAAATTCAGAAAATAAATAAATAAACTGGAAATAAATAAACTGAAAATTCAAAAATAAATAATTAAACTTGAAATTCAGAAAAATAAATAAATAAACTGAAAATTCAAAAATTAATAAATAAATAAACGTGAAATTCAGAAAATAAATAAATAAACTGGAAATAAATAAAGTGAAAATTCAAAAATAAATAAATAAACTTGAAATTCAGAAAATAAATAAATAAACTGAAAATTCAAAATTAAATAGTAAATAAATAAATAAACTAGAAATTCAGAAAACATTAAACAAAAGTGCCGATTCAATAAATAATTAAACTTGAAATTCAGAAAATAAATAAATAAATAAACTGAAAATTCAGAAAATAAATAAATAAATAAACTGAAAATTCAGAAAATAAATAAATAAATAAACTGGAAATAAAGTTTTCAGAAAATAAATAAACTGAAAATTCGAAAATAAATAAATAAACTGAAAATTTAGAAAATAAATAAATAAACTGGAAATAAATAAACTGAAAATTCAAAAATAAATAAATAAATAAACTTGAAATTCAGAAAAATAAATAAATAAACTGGAAATTCAAAAATAAATAAATAAATAAACTTGAAATTCAGAAAATAAATAAATAAACTGGAAATTCGAAAATAAATAAATAAACTAGAAATAAATAAACTGAAAATTCAAAATTAAATAAATAAATAAATAAACTAGATATTCAGAAAACATTAAACAAAAGTGCCAATTCAATAAATAAATAAACTTGAAATTCAGAAAATAAATAAATAAATAAACTGAAAATTCAGAAAATAAATAAATAAATACACAAATAAACTGGAAAATAAATAAACTGGAAATAAATTTTTCAGAAAATAAATAAACTAAAAATTCAAAAATAAATGAATAAATAAACTGAAATAAATAAATAAACTGAAAATTCAAAAATAAATAAATAAATAAACTTGAAATTCAGAAAATAAATAAATAAACTGAAAATTCAGAAAATAAATAAATAAATTAGAAATAATTAAACTGAAAATTCGAAAATATATAAATAAATAAATTGGAAATAAATAAACTGAAAATTCAAAAATAAATAAATAAATAAACTATAAAATTCAGAAAATAAATAAATTGAAATTCCGAAAGAAAATAAATAAACTGAAAAATTCGAAATATCCTACTCCATTTAATTAACTTCAATATTTGATTAATTAGACAAGTAATGGTAAAGTGTGGTGGGTCCAATTGGTAAAGTGTAGTAATTTAAAAAGTAAGGGAGGATATATATGTCCAAAAAGCAGAGTAGGAAGTTAATTGGTGGACAAAATTTTAGAGGCAAACAAGAAGTTGATTCGTGGACGGAGGGAGTAATATATAACATCAAATCAAAAATCAACAAGCACAAATCTTAACTCCCAAGTCTAAAATTTTAAATTAAAATTGAATTTCAATTCAAAATTTTACAGATTTTTAAATTAAATTTAATTAAATAATTTAAAATTTATTAATTAAAAAATCGGGTATTTCGGGTATACCCGATACCCGATCGGGTATACCTGATACTTTATTTTTTAGCACCCTAAATACCCGAACCCGACCCCGACCCCGACCCCTAATTTTTCGGGTATAGGGTACCCGATACCCGATTTTTTTGGGTCGAATAATCGGGTACCCTATACTCGAACTCTATCTTCCCACCCCTAAAGGACACGGTACTATGATAACCCAACCACTGTTCAAGACCGGATGCGGGTATCGGGTTACCCATCCCGAACCCGATACCCGCAATAAACGGGAACAGGTCGGGATCATGAATAAGGATTTGAAATTTCGTGGGTATCTAGTATACCCGTCGGATATCGGGAATACCCGGATACCCGCATCTAATATTAACATAATACTCCCTCTGTCCGCCAAGATTATGTGACAATTACTATATCGGGCGTCCACTAAGATTATGTCTGTAATACCCCGTTTCCTCGAGCTAAGTTTAGAATAATTTTGACCTTAGATTTAAGATGATTCACGCCGGATAAAGAAAAAGAATTTATTTTAATTCCAACAAAAATGATTTACAAAAAGCTTTTGTAAATTTAGTTATTAAATTTATGTGCGTTGCATATTTATTTAATTTAGCATTCAAGCATTTTCACGAACTTTTAATTAGCAAACCCTGAAGAATTTCTACAGTTTCGACAATTTTATCCTGAGGGATTTTATTTGTCCAATCAACCCCAAAAGTTAGCTAAAAGCATACATCCCATCAGCCACCCTACAACTCTTACCATCATAGCCTTACCATCAACTTTTTCCCTTCTCTGCGAAGCCATACACTTTGGCAAGATATTTACTTCACCATTTTTCTTTCACTCATTTACCTCACTCTGTCATAAGCAGAATTCAAGTGCAGCAATTCCAGGTTTTCCTACTACTGATCTCTCATCGGATTTATGCTCTTAATTTTCACAGCATTCTCTTTTTCTTATTCAAGAATCTGCCCAAGATACAGAACCCCTAGAAGAAACTCAGACACGATTTTATTTCATCTACACCACACAGCAACAAATCCAGTGAAAGGTTATATTTCTGACTCATCCAGTTCACGCCAATTTCATCAATTCTTAGCCGAGCAGCAAAGCACAAACACACATCCATAATCTCATCAAGATACATGCATATATATTGTGTATATATTTACATTCAACATGACTGTTGTAAAGAAGAAAGGGAAAAGATTTAAAATTTGAAGCTTTATTTTTGTTCCCTGCTTTCGATCTTGCCGTATTGAGTCGAGAGGGGGGGGTGGAGAGAGATGGGCGGCTGAGGGTTCAACGGAGGGAGGCAGGGCACGGCGGCGGTGCCGCTGCTGCCCGGCCACGGCTGGAGAGAGAGAGGCGGTCGGGTCGGGGCTGGGTTTTGTCGAGGGCGGGACGACGGCGGCAGTCTGCTCCATCAACTGCTGTCGGCCGGAGTGAGCAGAGAGTAGAGAGATGAGTGACTGGTCTGGGTTTGGTTGCTCAGAGGGAGGCCAGGGCGCGGCGGCTCTTCTGCTGTCGCTCGGCCACGGACGGAGGGAGAGAAGGGAGGAGGCTGAGGGCGACTGGATTGGGGTCACTAGGGTTCAGGCGCTGTGGCAGCTCATCGCTGTTGTCATCGCCGGAGATCTGAGGGAGGGAGTCCGAGTCACGGTCGGCGGCAGCTTTTGTTGTTGCAGTCGCCGAGAAGGGAGAAGAGAGAAGGGAGCTGGAGCCTGTCGCCGCTTGCTCCGGCGAGCTCCAGCGGCCGTGAGGTTCGAGCAGTCGAAGGGGAGAGGAGCAGTCGAGAGAGGCGAGCAGTCAAGGGACTGAAGTGAAAGTGTGTGCGTTGTGTGCGACTGATGGAGAGAAAGGGGAGAAAAGGTTGAGAGTTGGGCTAGGTTTGGGCTTGAGAGTTGGGCTTCTGTGTTGGGCCGGTTTTTAATTTATTTTTCAGTTGGGCCAATGTCTTTATTTAATGCTTTGGGCCCTTAATTTATTCATTGGGCTGTGCAGCTTCTCCATTTAAATGAACTGCACTATTTAATTAATTAGACTTCTTTGAGTTTGATTAATTATTTTAAAGAATAAATTTCATAATAATATTATATTATTATTATGTGCATATTTTAAGTAAATTACTTAGTATATGCTAAGATGACATGAAATTGCATTTATTTTGCAATAAAAAGTATTTATGATGTAATTGGTTTTATTTATAATTCCAATTATTAAAGAACGATGAGTAAGAATATTGTTGGTGTTCTTAACTCAAGAGAAATGTTTTCAATTATTTATTCATTAAATTTTGAAAACCCGACTAAGTGAATCATAGAATGTTAAGCACTTCACCATGACTTAAGATTAGATTCAAGGAGACCTATTAAGAATAGAATTTCTTGTAGGCTTTATGAACCAAGGGGATTAGCGCTGCTTTCCCAAGACGAGTTTATGTGATTATGATCTTCAGGCTTTGCCTATCCAGGTGGGCTTACTTTCCAAATGTATAAAGTATGATTGAGTTATTAAGCTCTAAATGTTTCAATGAAATGCAAATTATTTATTCAACGAAATGCAAACTGTTTATCCAATAAAATGTTTATGTGCACTCTGCTCTGTTTAAGGCTCGCGCAGTTAATCAATTGAGGTTCTCTTATGACCTAATACGTTGTTTGAGAATTGTGTACACTTGTTAGTTGACTCGGTGGGTTGATCTCCATCGGGCTCTAACCAGAGGCGTTATAAGGGTGCTCGGCTGGATGTGTTCCGGAGCATGAGAAATATCAGGCCTGCCTGGGTAGCGTCCCGACGTCAAAGTAAACTTGTCTGGGTTACGCCCTCAGTTCAAGTCAGCGGGAGACAGAGATCCGTCGGTGGCTAGAGGTCCGGGATCACAGCGAGTAACAGAAAGGGAGTGTGACATGTGCGCACAAATGAAAGAAATGTTTTAACATGCTTAGAAGTTCTTTCAATTTAAAACCTTCTAAGTCATGTCAAGTATGATTGGATAAACTGCTCTTTACGAAAATATGAAATGTTTCAGAAAATGCATGCCCACTAAGTACATTAGTACTTAGCCCAAAATTACTTTCAAATGTTTTCAGGTTGGCTGGCTGGTGCTGACGGGACGGAGCTGAGGCTAGGGTTAAATTCCTATTTTAGACTTCCGCTGTAGCAATCACTCATATCCGTCTTTTGTTATCCCAACTTAAGATCTTCATGTAAAATTTCAAACGATATACTTGACCGAGCTTAGACTCTTCACTACTGAATTTATGCTAATGAATGTCGGTTGTCAGAAGCATGAAACAAAACTTTTGATCCAAAGGGGCATAGCCCGACTTAATATTTTATTACTCGGCTTTAACAAGGTTTTTCCCTTGTTTATTTCTATGAATTATTCACACCTCGATTATATTTATTCATTCAAGAATTGGGGTGTGACAATGTCACTTTCCTTTTAAGGCAATGGTCCCACCTTCCTCTTTAATATTTTATCCTTACTAACACTCTTTATTTACAAAAAACCCACCCAAAATTTAATCTCAACCTCACATCTCATAAAGTGGTGAGATCCTTTCTCCACTACATCAAAATCATCACCAATTTTATTAAATCCCGTGCCCAAGCAATTTGACATAATCTTGGCGAACGGAGGGAGTATAAATTTTATATTTTTATTAATTTTTAATAATAGTACTCCCTCCGTCCATGAAAGAACTTCCTAAGTGAGAGTGACACGAGTTTTAAGAAAAAGGTTGTTGAGTGTTTGAGAGTGGAGAAAAAGTTGTTGAGTGTATTGGGAGTGGTGAAAATGTGTTATAATTAATATTGAGAGTTGTGAAAAAGTGAAAAAAAAGTAATTATAAGTGGTGGGGTATAGTCCAAAAATAGGTAGGAAGTTTTTTTGTGGACGTACCAAAAGGGTAAGATAGGAAGTTCTTTCATGGACGGAGGGAGTAATTAGTAAAACTAAAATTTTTACCCTAATATTTTCAGTGAACAGACGTGAAAGTTTCTACCCTTCCCAACTCCCAAATCTTCCAGCGTCGTCCCTCTGCGGCTCTGCCTCCCACGGTCCTACCCACCCGCCGTCCGAGCCGTCACGTTTGTAAGTTTTTTTTCTTTGCTGCTCAGTGCTCACCCGCTTCGTCGACGCCTTCTCACCTGCGCCGCACGGTTTCTGTCTCAAGTGCAACTCCATCTTCGGCATCGTCACCAGCGTCACGCACGACCCTCACCTACCTTGTTTTCGGCATCCGACGGCCTGAAATCTAACAGTGTCCGGCGGTCAGAAGGTAAGGGTATTATTTTTCCAGATTTTCTCCTCAGCCTGCGAATGATTTTGCTGTGATTCTGTGAATGTGTTTGAGACTTTGAGTGTGAGTAATTGTGAAGATTTTGCTGTGAATCACTGAATTGCATGAAAGAGCACCGAATGGGTTTGATTTTATTAGATGATAAATTGATAATACATGATTGTACTAGATGATAATGATGTGAAGATTTTAGTTTGATTTTTGTCTATACATTTGATTTGTTCAGGGAATGGCAAAATGGGTGAAAATAGAATATGTTGATTTTTGTCTATACATTTATGTTTTTAGTTTGATTTGATTTTTGTCTATACATTTTGGCATTTTGCTGTGACTTTGTCATTACTCATTAGGCCGCTGAATTGCATGAAAGTGCACCGAATTGCTGTGACTTTTGTAAAATAGAATTGGGTGCCAAATTCTAGTTCTTGGCAGTAACCAGTAGGGCCAAAATTCGAGTACTTGGCAGATTGGGTGTCAATATCATTTATGAATGTTTGATACTTTGATCATATTTGGGCAGATTGTATTTATTGGGTATTGTCACTTGGCAGTTGGTGTAGTTCTTGATCATATATCAAAATAGTATAGTTGTAACTTGTACTTACTACTATTGTATTGCTTATCAATATTTAACTATGTGTAGATAGCATTTTCGCAAGAAGAAACACAACAAGCTAGTAATATATTTGTGATAGAGGAGGAAGAAGAAAATGAAGATGTTGATGTGGACATGTTAGAAGAGGTTCAAGCTCAAGATGAAGCCCTATAGACAGGAAAACCAGTGGAACCAATAAGAAGTCAGAGTGTGAAGAAGAAAAGGAAAACAAGAGGAGGAAAAATGGCGCAGGAGGTAGAGACAAGAAAAAGTTCACTGAAATCCACGCACTGGAAACACTTTACTGTTGAGTGGGTCTAAGAAGGCGATCATCCGACAAAGATACGCAAAGAAAGATGTATCCGTTGTGGTACCTTAATTGGAGCAAACTCACACAACCATGGTACTAATGGTTTGAAGAATCATACCATTTACTGCATGAGGAAGAATGCAAGTGTTGGTGGGCAGACTGTTTTGAACTACACCCCTAGTGACGGTGGTGCTGCAACTGGATCATTAACGAGTTGGAGATTTGACCAGAAGGAGGTGAGATTAACATTGTGTGAAATGATAATTCTCGATGAGTTGCCTTTTATATTTGTTGAGAGGGAGGGTTTTAGAAGATTCGTGGATCGTATTTGCCCTCAGTTCCAGATTCCTTCAAGACAGACGATCCGTACTAATTGCGTGAAGCTTTTTCTGGATCGCAAGGATGTCATCAAATCCTTCTACCAGAAAAAAAAGCATGGGTAGAGTGTTCATAACCACCAATTGTTGGACATCAGTAAGTAACATAAATTTCATTTGTGTTACTGCACACTGTATCAGCAGAGATTGGATTCTTCATAAGAAGATCATCACCTTTTGCCCCATCCTCAGTCATAAGGGAATCAACATTGGTGAAGCGGTCGTCACATCACTAAAGGAGTGGGGGTTGAAGAATGTGTTGTGTTGTACTACTGACAATGCAACTTCAAATGATGGGGTTCTTAGACGTGTTCGTGCATACCTTGACACATGCGATGGATACAACCACATGCGATGTGTAGCACATATACTTAACTTGGTGGTGAAAGAAGGGCTAGACGAGATATGGATGTTTGTAAGAAGAGTTAGAGAGGCGGTCAAGTGGGTTAAGGCCTCACCAGCAAGAAATAATAAGTTCACTGTGTTACAGTACTAAAAGATAAGATTAAGTGTACAAAGGTCTTATCTTTAGATGTCCCGACTCGGTGGAACTCTACATATCTGATGTTAGAGTCCACCGAACCATATGAGGAGGTTTGGAAGATGTGTGATAATATGTTTCCCACTTATACAGCTGATTTGTTGGGGAAAAAGCATGACAAAGATCCTATTGGACTGTATGAAGCCTCAGATTGGGTTAATGTGCGCAAGATCATTGAATATCTAAAAGAAGTTTTATGAGTTGACGTTTCTAGTATCTGGCACTACATACGCCACATCACACTTGTTTTTGATTGAGATGTGTGATATCTTTGATCCCATATCTTAATTGGAGTTTAGTGATGATCGTGAGATAAGTTCTATGGCAGTTAGAATGAGGATTAAGATTGGCATGTATTGGCTTTAAGGAGAAGGTCTGAACCCAATGATGAACTGAATTCTTTACATTGCTACCGCCTTGGATCCGAGGCAAAAGATGAAGCATGTGGAGAAATGCTTCAAATCAGTTTATGGAGCTGAACGAGGTACCAGTTTGGCTAATGAGGTTACTGCCTCAATGCATGAGACATTTAAGTTCTATATGGGGTTGTATAAGGTGAATTTGCCTCCAACTAGAATACCTAATACCTCCATTGCTACTCCATCTCAAGGGCGTAGAGATTTTCGAGGTTCTCTTACATGTCTAGCCAAGGATAGTGATGAAGAGGCTGAGGAAGTAGATGCAAATGAGCTCGTAGTCTATCTCACTGAGAAGCAATTCAAATTGTCAAAGGATGTGGTTGATAAGTTTGATATTTTGCAGCGGTGGTCGAAGAATAGTCCATGATATCTCGTTCTGTCTGAGATGGATAGGGATATATTGGCTATACCCACCTCTAATGTTGCTTCCGAGTCAGCATTTAGCACAGGAGGTCGTGTTCTCTCCCCGTATAGGAGCTCATTAGCATCCAGTATGGTTGAGGCGTTAATTTGTGCTGAGGATTGGTTGAAGAGTAGCTCAATTAACAAAAAGGATGAAGAAGGTGTGCCTGTCTGTCGAACAGTTGGAAAGGGAATTTCAAATGGGTAAGTACACATTGTAATACTAATACATTTCTTATTCACTAAATCACTATTGTTTCATTGTTTGTTAGACTAACTTAATTTAATTAGCAAGCGAGAGGAAGAGACAAAGACAACACGATTTTTCCAAAATATTTTTTTCTTGTTTTATTTGTCCATAGTGTTAATTAGCAAGCGAGAGGAAGAGACAAAGACAACACGAACGGCTCAAAGTGAGAGTGGAACAATTGCGAAATGATCATCACTATTTGATATTTCTATTTTGCTTATTATTATTATTATTATTATCATTTATTGATATATATATGCATTGATTGTTGAACACTTTAACTTCTAGACTCCATGGTTGATAACTTGAGCTTTCTAGTTTTATGGTTTGAAACTTTGAATGTTGTATCTTTGATGGTTCATGGTTGGTTAACTTGGTTGTCTTTGGTCATTAAATTTGGATATTTTCATTATTTTCACAGGTGGATTATTGATAGAAATAGAAAGGATATTTCGAATTTAAAAAAAAAATATATTGCCTCTTTAATCTTCATGTATAAATTATAACAAAATATTGCCTCTTCATGGTTGATTTCTAATATCTTCGACAAACTTCGTTGCCCATTTTACTAAATTTATAGAAGATGATATTAATTAGAAACTACTTTAATGTTTGTATATTTTATAATTATAATAAAAAAATTAGTATGAACAAAAATAGTAGTTGAGTTGGATACATGATTCATGATTCGTGCATACACTAGTTGAGTTGGATATATACAGACATATAAGAGATCAAAACTTCTCAATTTTCCAAACAAAAA
This sequence comes from Salvia miltiorrhiza, assembly GCF_028751815.1. Classification (NCBI taxonomy): domain Eukaryota; kingdom Viridiplantae; phylum Streptophyta; class Magnoliopsida; order Lamiales; family Lamiaceae; genus Salvia; species Salvia miltiorrhiza. Next base: position 39,332,853 of record NC_080394.1, on the reverse strand, counting down.
ATATTTTTTACTACAATTTTAATTCACAAAAATGCATATTAGATACAGGGCCAATGCTTTAATGATAATTAAGCTTAAAACACAAAAGTCAGCTTTGTTTAACTAATTTTTTTCTCTATTATTTGGGAGTTGGGACAGAATTAATCGAAAAACCTAAAAACAAAAATTGCAAAAACAGGCGGGTATGCGGGTACCCTAATACCTGCGTCGGGTACCTGACGGCAGCGGCGGGACGGGTATCGGGTGGGAGTTTCGCCGAAAAGTCGAGGTCGGGTCCCCGCAATTTTTGGGTAGGCGCCCCGAATAGACACCCCTATGTGTGTGTGTGTGTGTGTGTGTGGTGGGGGGGGTAAGTTCCAGTGAGACTAGTGATATTATTTATGTTACTGTGATATTGGTTAGTCCGGATAAATATCAGTCATAGGATATATTATTTTCCCCCTTGCGGATTCGAACCCAGATAAAAACTTTCTCCCTCCAGATAAATATCAATCATAGGATACATTATTTATGTTACTGTGATATTGGTTAGTCCGAAGTTTTCTTGAGTCTCTTGTTGTCTGCTTTTCCCTTGGTTGAATTGGAATAGTAATTAGTTGGGTGATGGTTAGTCCGAAACTCAATTGTATTGCTAATTCTTTTCTTCCTTTTTGGTTTCAGATGGGTACTTTTTTCCCTCCTTAAATTTTTTCGCATGTGGCTTTCTTTGAGGGGGTTTTAACGAGGCCCGGCCCTTACTCTGCTCTCTCTGTGCTTTCAAAGGTTATCTTTTAGGTTTTTTCTTTTCTTTTTTTATAATCCGCATTTTTCATCGAAAGTTAATAATTTAAAGTAGGACAATTTTAAACACAACCTCCATTATTCTCGTTATAACCCCTTATTTAAAAAGATAATAAAAATAATTATAATTAAACTATCTTATCTAGTGATGTCCACAGATCAAAAATCGTCAATTTCGAGCATAAATTGGTGGTTCACGGTTAACGGGGAAGGTAACCGTAATCAGCCAGCGAAAAGGTACAGAAGGGTCGGTTCTGGGTCAGGGATGGAAACTGCCGGTTGCAAGGGCCGAACCTTCGAGTTTCATATTATTGTTTTATATTTGTATTTTTTTTATGTATTGTGCATATTTTTCTTATGCAATTACATTATTTAATACATTACATGTAAAGAAATTGTTGAAAAAAATTATAAACCAAATAAAATTATAACACATTGTTAGGTCCGGAGGGTCTCGAATAGGTGTATGGAGGGGGGGGGGGGAATACACCTATGGGCTATTTTTCTTTTCTAAAACAGAGGGATCTCAAGATAAAGATCAAAATGAAACTTTACAAGCAAACAAGACACCTGTTAACAGAAAAGAGTTTTGACCAAACAAGGCTGATGACTGATACTGAAATACTCTTCAGTAAGGAGTTATCAGTTAAGTCACTGGAACTTAACTGATGCACGTTAAGGCTTCATTCGAGTTTGCTAAGACAGAGATGTTACAAGTCTCCTAACTATCAGAGGATAGATCAGTCAGACTGATAACATACGCAGCGGAAATAACTTTATTTCGTAATAGCCTCGGTTGAGCACGTTGTTAGTCTTAGGTTTCTCTTTGCAGTTAATCAGAATTCAGTTTATCAAAAGTAAGAACACAAGTAAGAATGTAAAAATGAAAGCTGTAAATAACACAGAGACTTTTACGTGGTTTGGAAAATACTTCCTACATCCATGGTCGGTTGATCAGACCAACAATCTACTCCGCAAGTGCTTAACTGGTGCACTGCAAATCGAACCGTGTGCTTGCCGGGTGCACACAACCGTACCACTGAAGATTCCAGTCTTCAGTACCAACACTTCACTCGCATTGGATTTCTCACTCCTAGCACGACCTTGCACTAGGATCTCACGGAGTCAGAGTACCTTCCTGAACTCCTTTTCACGCAAACACTCGATTCTATCTCGAAGGGTGGTTTGAAATCCTGCCAACTAAACTTCAAAGAACAAGTTCTTTGGAGCTAGTTTGACCTAGGCTTCTGGGTAAACAGAGGTTTACCTAAGGTCTAAGAGAATGTGTGTAATCAGCAGTGACTGATTTTTGGCTTTGGAATTCTCTTCTTCGATTCAAGCTTTGGGGAGATTAAGCTTTTGGCTGAGAAACTATTTTGGCAGAGTTTCGGCTTATGTCGTTGAATCGGTGAAGATTGAAGTGATCCTCGAGCGCTATTTATAGGAGAGGTCTTGAATAGATCCGTTGGCGGAGAACGTCTTCAAGATTTCTTCCGTTGGAGAGCTTTTCGAATTTGGGCTGAGGCTTCAATTTTCGAGGTTCCTTATTTGGTGGGAACGACTATGTTGAAGAGCAGGAGATGTGACGTCTCTGATAAAGTAGCCACCAAATAGGAATGACCTCTGCAGAGAGGGATGATCCTGAGATCTCTGCAATTAATGCGGCTGTACTTTTGGAGTACGTGGCTTCCTTTGAACGTTGGAAGTTCAGTCCGAGGAAGAATGTTTAACTGATGCTTGACTTTAGTATCAGTTCGCTGAATCCACGCGGCACGCATTAAGTAATCAGTTTCGAACTGATTCTTCAACTGATACTTCAGTTGGTATCTTCAGTCTTCAGTCTTCAATCCTTCGTCCTTTAGTCTTCAGTCTTCAGAACTGCTAACTCAACTAGAAACGAACTCTAACACTTGAGTTCAAAAGGTTCTAGTCTATTACAATTAAGTCCTATGGATTTTGGTATCATCAAAACAAGGATTAGGATATTCCACAAAATTCCCAACAATTTCCCCCTTTTTGATGATGCCAAAACCACACAACAGTTCTAGACAAACGACAGACTGAACTCAGAGCACAAGTCCTAAAACAGGGTGAATACTATTCCCCCTTAACAATAGAACCTAATAACTTGTACTAAGAGAAAGAACACAACAGTTCTAACATAGAACGACGAGAAAACATAAGAGCATTAATCAGAGCCTGGACAAAGAGTCATTGTCTTCAGGTTGAGATCAAAAGAAGTTTCTTTTCATTAAAAGTAAGACTGATGAGACATCAGCTTGAATTACATAGTAAGCAAAAAGAAACTCCTTAAGAAAACCAACATACAGTCTCTGTCCATACAAGTTGAAGACTGTTTTCTTGATATTGTTGAGAGCCTCTGAATGGACATTAGTAGGTACCTTCCAGATTTTGCAGATGCTTTCGACTTCTCTTTTGATGGAATCTATGTTCACGCCGTTTCTGGTTCTTGGAGGGCAGACAGTCTTCATCAGCGTATTTGCAGTCGAAATCCTAGCTTTTCTCTGAGCATCCTGCCTTCTCTCAACCATTGCTCTTTCAGGCCAATTGACAAGGAAGTATTTCCAAGCTTCAATTTGAAATTCTCTGCTCCTATCGAGGTTTGCAAAGACAACCCATTTGGTGTAGCTTTCTTTCAGCTTTTCCCACCATTCATTCATTTCGGAAGGCATCCAACGATCTTGTCATTCACATCTATCCAGGTGGGATGCCAAGAGGCCTTCACTGATGTATTGAACTATCCTCTGTTGATCTTGAAGACTCTGTTGAAAGTTTGATTTCTTCGCTCATGGAGAGAGCTCTCTTGGCCTTCGGCTCTGAGGATGAGCTTTCTTCTCTTGATCTCTTCCTGCTGAGAGCTCTTGAGACAGAGGGAGCTTGTGTAGCACCGGAGAAGATGGCTTGTGCCTGGCAAAGTCTTGTGCCAGTTCTTTGGGCAAGGAAGGTTCTAAATACTCTTCCCCCCTTTTTGGCATCATCGTGAGGGAGAGAGCTAACCTTCTTCTGTAGATCTTTGATATCACTCAGCATTGATTGCATGATCGAAGAGTTGGAGGAATCTCGAACATAATTCAGCTCACTCTCAACTTTAGCTAAGCGAATAAGGATCGGTCTAAGTTCTTGCGCGATCATCAGTTGAGCATCAGTAGAAGTCATGAATTCTATCATGAACTCGATGCACGTGATTCTGAGCTTATCTTGAATCTCAAGAAGTTGCTCCTTGGATTTGATTTCGGCTTCCAAGACGGGTTGATGAAGCTCCTTGAGCTCTTTCTTAATTTTCGGTATGTCATCTCGAAGCAGGTCTCTTTGGATGGTGAGACTACTGATTTAAGCTCGATGAGCAGAGCATCGTGATGGATCATGTCATCTTTGGCTTGAGCTTCGACAACAATAAGTTTCTTAAGGAACTTTGCGCCATAGATATCCTGTCGTTCCCTTTCGTGCTTGAGTGTCTCGATTGCAAATTGTTGATCGGAGATAACCTCGAGCAGGGCATCAGTCAGTTTTTTAGTTCCTTCAGGAATCTGGAACTGAGTCTTGACAGGTTTTCTCATTTTCCACTCAATTAAAAAACCATCAGTATCACATCCGAGTCATATCTGATGACACCAGGTCGGCGAGAGATTTTGATGATTTCCTCAGGTTGCTCAGGCGGAGCATCGATGACTTGCTTTGGTTGTTCAATGGGAGCAGGAGGTGCCTGTGCTGGTCCTTGGGAGGTAGAAGCCTCATTAGTGGTTGAGGAAACATTGGCTGTGGCTACAGCATCAGCTGGAGGAGTAGAACAACGAGCTTCTTCTTCAGTAGTCAAGGGAGCATACATCCGCTCTTAACTGATGTTGAGGCCCTCGGTGAAGGAATATTAAACTGAATTAATGCTCCATTGCCCGATGATCGTTTCTTGGAATATTATTAATTTATCATACAACGATTAATCCTAACATGCTCCTATGAATTTAACAACTGCACGTTGGAGTTAGAAAATACCTGAAGAATTCCTAAGAATTCGTCAATCTGTCGCTGAACAGGTCAGTCAGCTTCAAGCCTTCGTTTGAAGCCTCAAACGTCCTCAAATCGTATTTCGCCCAGAAATACGACTTCTTCGTTTTGGAGGAAGTTATGGCTGTTTTATGGAGACTGCCAGAACATGGTTTCCTGCGAAAATCTGACTCCAGCTCTGATCTTCTCGACTGTATCCCGCTCAATTCCCAACGTTGGATGGACAACGAGCTATGGAAATTCCTAAGACAGAAATCACCTCACGCTTTCCTGCGCCTCTCTCTGCTCTCAAAACCCTAATTTTATCAGTCTATTTTCCTGAGAGCTGACAGCTGTATTTTAATAATACAGAAAACTGAGAGGGGGCGCCAGTTACTATGTGAGGGCCGAAAATCTGCCCTACTTGGGCTAGGAGACATTGGGCCAGCCCAGGGACCAGATACAAGGAATAAAGATGGGCCTCAAATAAATTAATTTATCTATGGTCAGCCCAGACCATAATTAATTTATAAATATCAGTTCATTCCACTAGAGAACCGATACTGACTTACCCCTTTATTGCCGGTGATGAGTCGGGGCTTGTATTTAGACTTATTAAATCTCCGTATTTAAAATATCCGACATCCATTAATTAATTAGAGCTCTGACAGCTTAAATTAATTAATCTCTTAATAATTCCTTAAGCAGTACCACTCAAACTTTATTATTACGCCTGAACTTAATCAACCTGCAGGGTTTAGCGTAATAAACCTTATTGAGCTCCTTAAGGGGATGTCATTATCCTATACCGGATACGGGTACTAATACAGATAAACAAATATCATATATTAACCGCTATCACCCAAGATACAGAGTACTCGAGTTAGTATATAACTTTCACCCATAGTAAGTCAAAGTGATATACGAATTAATATATATATCTGAATACTTATTAGTATTAAGATTTATAAGTCACCGAGATCTTGATTCTTCACTTAAGTCAGATAGAAGAATACATCTCAAACTGTGGTCCTATCAATACGTAATGACGTACCAGTATGGACAAGTAGCCAAGACAAACTACTTCCATCTATACTGCAGCCTAAACCAATAACTTGTCCTAGAGTTATTTCGGCTGTGATCATATTATATCTCTTAAGGTTATTCCAATTATATGGTCTTCTGTGATCTACAACACACCATATAATCTACTTATATAGAGATTGTTTAGCCCTATTTTGTGATGATTTTGTGAGTTTTCCTGCTGTGTATTCGAGCTCGTTTCATACCTTTGAGCTCTATTTTTCACGTGCTCGATGACCTTTTGGGTGTGCTACTGTTGTATGCAGGAATCGGGAGTTACCGCGCGTTTTGGCTTCGTTTGGAGCGTTTTCGGAGGCAAGGCTCACGGCCGCCGCCGCCAGGCGGCGGCCGCCGTCCACGGCGCCGCTGCCCCACGGCGCGGGCCGCGCTATTTTGGTGAAGTTCTGCGAAGGGTGCTCACGGCGCCGCCGTCCCTGGCGTTTTCTGGCAGTTACGAAATTCTGTATAAAAACCCGATTTTTAGGGTTTTATTTGACATCTCCAACCCCAGCAGCCTCCTAGACGTTTTTCCCTTGTTTTCCCTTAGTTTAGAATAGTTAGAAACATCTTAAACATCTTTTGATTCGTTAGATTAAAGCTAATGTCGATTTGCATTACGTTGGATTGGATTTCCGGATCGTTCTCGCTGTAAGAACTCTGTTTATGTTTTCTTTAGAATTGAATGGTAGTTTATTTCCTCTGCATAGATTAATGTTGCTTCGATCTCAATTGATGAATTGCTTGTTCGTTTATCTCGCCTAGATAATTAGTGTTTATGATTGTTGATTTACTGTTGCTTTCTAGATCGCTAGTTAGAACCCTAGGTTTACTAGTTTCCTGCGTTCTTAATCTGCTTCCTTTTCATCCCGCCTAGATAGATTTATATGCTTTCCGTTGATTCTGCACTAGATAATTCTACAAGCTTTATTAAATTACGCCTAGATTAAAGAGAGAGTGCCAGACCCAATTACCCGATTAGAGTGTTTAGGTTTTCTTTCCTGTTTCCTGTGAGTAGCACAATCGAAGCCCTGCTAAGCCTTCCTTGAGAGACGACTTGAGTCACCTTACCGCCCTAGGACGACCTCGTATAAATTCGAGTCCATCCGTTAGGTGTTTTTGGATGAGTCAAATTTTGGCGCCGTTGCCGGGGAAGGCTTTAGGCATTTGATTGTGTTGCATTGATTCCGTGTTTATTTTTGTTTCTTTCTTTTGACTCGGTTATTTTCTCCCTCCGGTGCGTTTGATTTGTTTGTTCGTGTTGTGTATGCAAGGACGCAGAAGCTTGAAGAGGAAGCTTGCACCTTACTACGACAATATTCACCGACCTCGTGAGGTCCCTTTAAGCCTGGAGGAGGAGTCTGAGTCCAGTTCGAGAACCCTTGTGGAATCACAGTCTCGAGAGGGAGACCGTGAAGAGAGAATTGCTACCAATCCCATCCTGGAAGCCATTGAGGAGACGCTTACAGAGCACTCTGAAGAAGAAGAAGAAGCTCGGCCTAATCCTGACCAAGAAAACATGGCAGAGCAGAATGTACAGTATATGGGGGATTTTTCCAGGCCTGTTATCGGGAACACTAGCACGTCTGCAATAGTGTTTCCCACGGCGGTCCGGAATTATAATCTGAAGCCCAACGACTCAAACTTGCTGCCGCTCTTTCATGGGATGCCTAGTGAGGACGCCTTGCAGTTCATCCGTGACTTCTGCTCTCAAGTGCAAACCTTCCCACTGTCGGGACTCACCGAGGATCAGTTGAGACTCAAGTGCTTACCTTATGCACTCAAAGACCGAGCTAGGACGTGGTTACTGTCCCTGCCGCCGAACTCCATCACCACATGGGGAGAGGCATGTGAGAAGTTCATGCTCAAGTACTATCCTAGCCACAAGACACAGGAGATTAGGAGCCAGATAATGAACTTCATGCAAGGAGCTGACGAGCCCTTCCACGAGGCTTGGGAGAGATTCCAAGAGCTCCTCCGCCAGTGCCCACAGCACCATTTAGCACCCGTCATGTTGATGCAGTTCTTCTATGACGGATTGATTCAGACGGCACAGTTTATGGTGGACAGTACAGCAGGGGGCAACATTGCCCGGAAGACAGCTGATGAGCTCAAGGAGATTTTCAACACACTTGCAGCAAGTTCTCAACAGAAATCAGTTAGAGGAAGGAGGGTTGAAGCCAATGCAGTAGCTCCCAACAATGAGCTTCAGAAGCAAGTAGCAGAATTGATGAGGCAAGTTCAGCACCTCAAGATGAGCCAGGCAGAAGCCCCACCAGCTCACGCGCCACCAGCAGAAGGATGTGGAATATGTGGCGATTTTGGTCATGGAACCAACGCGTGCCATCGCATGGGAGGATTCACACCTGAAGGGCAAGCAGAAGTCTATGCTGCTCAGGGCTATCCGGGGAGGCCTCAATTTGACCAGAGGCCCAGCTTTAATCAAGGGCAACAAAGCTCCAATTCGGGTTGGAGAGCTCAGCAGCAGAACTACACTCAAGCTTATCAGCAGCAGCAGCCTCAGCAGTATCAACAGTTCCCTATGCAACTAGGGAATTTTCAGCAGCAGCAATACCAGAATGCTCCTCAACAGTTTCAGAAGCAAGCTCAACCGCAGGAACTGTCTCTCGAGGACACCATGCAGTCCTTTATGGAGATGACCAAACAAAACATGGAGTCTCAGAGTGCTACTATCAAGCGCCTCGAGACTACAGTTGGGCAATTAACAGGAGCCTTGACTCAGCTGCAGTAAGAACAGCCAACGGGGAGGTTCCCAAATCAGGACCAACAGCCGCATCAAGCTCATGCCGTGGCGGTGATCGAGGAAAATGCCCCAATAACTGCTGGGAAATGGAGAAGCAGAACCGTGCAAGCAATCAAGGCTACCCAATGCCCTAGTGAGCCATTGCCACCTGTCATTGCTACACCAGAACAACCACCACCCAAGCAAGGAGATCCAGGTAGCTTTATTTTTGATATTAGCTTAGGTGGGGTTGAAAAAGTCTTAGGAATGCTTGATTTGGGTGCGACAGTCAATTTGATGCCGCTTGATATTTTTGAGAAATTGGGAAACAAAGAGCTGAAATGCACGAACATTAAGATAGAGCTAGCTGATGGCTCCATTAGCAGCCCACGAGGCCTTGTCGAGGATGTTGAGGTGGTCGTGAGGGGGATTAGTGTTTTAGCTGACTTTGTTGTACTTGATGTGGGAAAAGGAATTAGAAGCGAGAATGGGCATCTCGTGCTACTTGGCCGACCCTTTATGGCTACCACCCGTACTCGCATCGATGTGGGTACGGGAACTATCAATATGGTAGGGGCGGGTAGAGCGGTAACTTTCTCTGTTTTTGATAAAAAACCCACTACCCCCACTTCCTTAATTCAAATCTGCTCTTATGTTGAAACATTTGATGCTTTGGATGAGGATTTTATTGTGCAGGAATTCCTTAATCAGTTGCAGAAGGAGGACGAGATCGAGGAGGAATCCCTTGCTAACCTGCAGGAGGGGGCTGACATTGAGCAGGAGTTTATCGATAAGCTGCAAGAGGATGAGGATGTAGAGCAGGGCTTTCTGCTTGCCCTGCCACTGGAAGAGAAGTTTGATGAGGTAGTTCCACTCGGTCCCCAAGAATGTGTGGACAGGAGATCATTTTATGATATGAGCGTTGAACGCTCACCTGGAGGGCCCGCAGCTGCGATCGACAGAGATATGTGTACAAAGATGCTAAGGCAGATGGAGCTTCAATGGGGTTTTGGTTAAGGACCCATCTTAGTCGGGCTGGCGACTTTAAAACTAGCGCTGCATGGGAGGCAACCCATGTTTTTCTTGCTTTATTCTTTGCTCTTGTTTTTCTCTTGCTTTGTTTGAGTTGTGTTTCTGTTGTTTCTTGTGTTTGTGCAGGTTGGTGCTTGGGAATGATAGTTTGTGTGGATAGAGACAGGCAGACATCGTGGGACACTACAGACTCACCACTGGATTGGTATTTAGGGAAGTTTTCTCTTTCACCCCTCTTTTTGTTGCACTGAGGACAGTGCCAGATTTTAAGTGTGGGGGGGGTGTTTGTTGGTATTTGTAAATCCTGTGGGTGTTTTCCTGTTGTGTTCTTGGGCTTTCTTGTGTTGGGGCGAATGGTCCCCTTATCTTGTCTTCTTGCTTGTTTTTAAGTGCATCGCATGTTGATAGTGATTCATTGGCGATTCTGGATTGTGTTTGTGTTGTTTGTTGTCCTTGTCTGTCATGATTGATTTGTTCCCAACATGGTGTAATTAGCTTAAGGTTTTGGTGCAACACCCTGCTGAGCAACTCTTGACGTGATTTGTCCGGTAGATGCTAGGGGGAGTGTTTTCAGTGCAATTTCCTAATATCTTTCTCTGTGTTGAAGTGTTTGGTTGGTTGTTGAGTTTTTGATAGCTTTGGGTCTCTGCTCCTCTAATGGTTTCATTATGAGCATGGGAAACCACACGAGAATATTTTGGATCACCTCCAAAAGTTCAATCTCGTGAATTATGGCCCACCTATTAAGAGCGAAAATAACTTGACCCCAAAAAAAAAGAGAAGTGAAATGTGAAAAATGAACGAATGTGAAAAAGGAATGAGATATGATTGTAAAGGAAATTGCATTAGGAAATTCACCCCTAGCGGAGAATCGGGTCTGATCGGATTGAGTTGTATCACCTTGTTGTTGCATTTTTAAACTTTAACTTTGAACATCTGATTGGGGACATTGATATCTTGAAGGATTTGGATTGGTTAGTGTTTGCTTGGTGAGAAGAATCGCTTATGGATTTTCTGTCGATGTTGTGACTGTTGCTTGAGGACAAGCAAGGATTTAAGTGTGGGGGGGTTGTTTAGCCCTATTTTGTGATGATTTTGTGAGTTTTCCTGCTGTGTATTCGAGCTCGTTTCATACCTTTGTGCTCTATTTTTCACGTGCTCGATGACCTTTTGGGTGTGCTACTGTTGTATGCAGGAATCGGGAGTTACCGCGCGTTTTGGCTTCGTTTGGAGCATTTTCGGAGGCAAGGCTCACGGCCGCCGCCGCCAGGCGGCGGCCGCCGTCCACGGCGCCGCCGCCCCACGGCGCGGGCCGCGCTATTTTGGTGAAGTTCTGCGAAGGGTGCTCACGGCGCCGCCGTGCCACGGCGCCGCCGTCTCACGGCGGCCGCCGTCCCTGGCGTTTTCCGGCAGTTACGAAATTCTGTATAAAAACCCGATTTTTAGGGTTTTATTTGACATCTCCAACCCCAGCAGCCTCCTAGACGTTTTTCCCTTGTTTTCCCTTAGTTTAGAATAGTTAGAAACATCTTAAACATCTTTTGATTCGTTAGATTAAAGCTAATGTCGATTTGCATTACGTTGGATTGGATTTCCGGATCGTTCTCGCTGTAAGAACTCTGTTTATGTTTTCTTTAGAATTGAATGGTAGTTTATTTCCTCTGCATAGATTAATGTTGCTTCGATCTCAATTGATGAATTGCTTGTTCGTTTATCTCACCTAGATAATTAGTGTTTATGATTGTTGATTTACTGTTGCTTTCTAGATCGCTAGTTAGAACCCTAGGTTTACTAGTTTCCTGCGTTCTTAATCTGCTTCCTTTTCATCCCGCCTAGATAGATTTATATGCTTTCCGTTGATTCTGCACTAGATAATTCTACAAGCTTTATTAAATTACGCCTAGATTAAAGAGAGAGTGCCAGACCCAATTACCCGATTAGAGTGTTTAGGTTTTCTTTCCTGTTTCCTGTGAGTAGCACAATCGAAGCCCTGCTAAGCCTTCCTTGAGAGACGACTTGAGTCACCTTACCGCCCTAGGACGACCTCGTATAAATTCGAGTCCATCCGTTAGGTGTTTTTGGATGAGTCATGAACACAATCAGATAGGAGATTAGATAGTGAACTTAGGAAACATTGTATACAAGCATAAAACGTTCTTGCTTTCAGTATACAAATCCAACACTCGGAAGGAGTGGGCTCGTCAGTGTTGGAGAAGGGTGGTGAAGATGGTTGATGAATCTCTGTGATATCCTCAATTTGACCTTCCGGAGACGAGGGATCAGCGTTGTCGGCTGATTTTATTTCTGCTGCGGGCGATGAGTAAGGAGGTGTAGCCATGTGACACCCAAATCCATTCTAATTTTAAATGAAAACGCACGCGGAAAAGTTATGAATATAAATAAATATTTAATGAGAAAATAAGGAAATAAATTTTTATTTAAACATACTTTACTCAAAATAACATTTTTAAGTAATGTTAAATTCAAAATATTTGACTCGCCATTCGACCTTCCACGCGCCTCCGGCCTTTAAAACCTGAAAAATGTTAAGTATGGGATGAGCATACAAAATATACTCAGTGTGGGAAACATGCAATCATTGTCCACGTTAATAAAATGGAAACACATATGATCAAACATCCGTAACTGAAAGTCGCACGGTGGCATACCAAGGACCTTTCCATCTTGGACCGATTCAACCGGCCCCTGGCGACTGGTTGCAACCATAACTTTAACATGTAAATCGCATTGTGGCATACCAATGACTGTGACGTCCTGGACCCATTCAACAGGCCCCTAGCGATCAAATAAATGGTTTTGGGCTGTCACAAGCCATATCAATGTCACCGGGTTGAATATCCTCAACGGAGGATGGCAGAATAGTTGAAGTCTCAATCTGCAATTGACTGATCGGATCAGTCATCAGTTGCTCTGGAGAAGTGATGTCAGCTGCAGAGTCCGCTTGAAGAGCAGTCTCAGATGCATGTGTTTATCAGAGATGGATCTCAGAAATTGGATCCAGACGATGTGGCGATGTAATGAGTAAGTCTTCTACAGGCTCAAGGACTGTAGACTCTTCTAAGATTTTGGATGTGCCAGCATCGTTGTCGAAGGAAATCGAGCGCCTGGAATAGCCGATGGAATCAAGATAATCCATGGCAAATTTATCAAATCCATAGATGATATCCTAGACTCTTGTGATTTGAAAGAGGCTGATCAGGGATGCCTCTTCAATTTCGAACGAGTCTTCAGTTTCAGCGTTTTGAAGACTGTTGACCTGAGGGCAGGGTGCCGTCTTCAGGAAAGTGTAAGTGAGAAGTCTATAAAGGTTCTGATAGACTTCAAGAGATGTATCAAAATCACCAAAAAGACGTCGGAGATGATTTGTTGCATCTTGTTGAGCTTCCGACTGTAGTTCAACGACTGCTTGGCTTTTATCAGATAGGCCAGTGGGAGTTGGTTCAGAGAAAGTTTCCAAAACAGCTTTGCCTTTAGATTTAGGAGAGATAGGCTTTCTGGAGGCAGTTTTTGGCTTTGATTTGGATATTTTCTTAGATGTCGTTTTTGGAAGGGTGGAACGAGATCAACGGGGCACATTCGTGGGAATGGAAGGATCTGAAGCAGAGGGTTCAGGGACTTCTGATTCAGTTGGCTCAGGGGAGGAGAGAATGATTACCTTCATTTTAGGAGAAGGTTTGGGTCCACCTTTTGCAACTTTGAACAGTCAGAATTTGTCTGAAAATGGAAGCATCTCTGGCCAGTAAACATTGAGATGATCCTTCATCCCGTGAATGATGATCTGGGATACCCTGTTTCCTTGTCGAAGAAGATTTGTCGGCCTTCTATTCTGACGCTCGCTGAAGAGGTGGTTGAGATACGCCTCTTCCCAGTTGAAGGGTCCATCCTTCAGGAGAGCAGCCAAAATGTTCTTCTGAGGCTGAGAAGCCTTGTCCGGCGTTCCTGTTGCGCCTATCCAGTATTTTTGTACGATCTTACCCAAGAGAGTGTATTCAGGCTCAAGATGGGATAGAACAAGCGTCCCTTCAGCTGTATTGTTTGGATTCTTCAATGCCTTTTTGAGAATGGCATTGGCTTCTTCATCTGAAATAGATGAGGGTGACAGACCACTGTTCGGAAGCTTGAACAGATTTCTGACAATTTCTGTAACATTGAGCGTTTCAACTTGTCCGTTTGAGAAGTTCGGGTTTGTGAATACCGTGATTTCAGAGAAGAGTTCATCGAAATCATTGAACTTCAGATTCTGATAAAATTGTCGAACAGCGCTGATGAGAAGATAGTTCGCTTTCTTGGTCACGAGGGTCTTCCATTGATGTTTAATCAGAATCTCCTCTACCTTAGGACATTCAGATTTCTTTTCGAGAGATGGATAATCCAGCAGTGACTAGTCGTATCTCACTCATTTAGTGAGGCATTCATTCTTCTGTGCATCAGACTTCTCTCCGTCGGATTGAGACATTCTGTAAATCTGCAAACAGGAGAGTTTTTGGAAACGAGAGAGAGTTCTCACAGTTGACGGCTGTGGAAAAAAGGTTAGTAGTGATGCAAAAGAGATGGTGAATGTGTGATGATTATGGGAGAGTGAAAGACGTGAGTAGTGGAGACAGTGTGCAGGACGTGGTGATGCAGTGTGATCGTGGAAGATGGACTGTTACTAGGGCAAATGAAAAGACATTGGCGATTTGAAATCCGCGCGCCAAATCGTATTTAATGAAATTTGAAGTCCGTACTAAATGCCCGTAAGAAAAATACCTTAAAATAAGAGATTCAAAATGATGAGGAATATTTGACGCAATCTCTAATTTATTGAAAATAGGCGGCGAACAATGCATGCAATGATTTGAAAAGATAAGTCCAAAAAGAGGTTTTCTGATTTAAATAAGTCCAAGAATAAAACACAGTCACCTGTCAACAGTATGGCACAATGATCTTGTTCACATATCAGTCAAGGTTATCGCTAATTCGAGCAAGTTACCAACAATCAGTCAGGAAAACAATAAATAATCGATAAAGACTAAATAGCGTTCCCCCTAGATTTTAGTTGACTCTTCATCTTTCTTCCATTTTCCCTTCCTGTCTTCCTCTGGCTTGTCTTTGTGGAGAGATGGTGCGTCGTTTTACACCAAAAATATCCAGCAGTCAGCCGGTATACCCACACTGCGCAGACAACAGTAAGCAAAATCGTCTCCCAAGGGATCGGCGAGAATTATCCTAAAATTCAACCTGCAAAGAAACTCAAGAAGCGAAATTTATGGGAAAATATGAAAATACTAAAATAGAAATAAATAAATAAAATTCAAAAGAATTGCAATGGTTCAAATATTAAATAAATAAATAGAAAAATTCAATAATTAATAAAGAAATTCCAGCAATCAATTAAGTCCACCCTAGCTTAATTATTCTGATCATTGATGCAAATATAACTTTAATTCATGCAAGCAAACCAGTTATAACCACCGAAGACGCTCCTGACGTGATCTTATTTCTCCTTAATTATTCGATAATTAGGAAGACGCTTCACTAATTACTACCCTAATCGACTGACAACCGTAAGAGACGCTCTATAGATTTAATGAGTCGACAGCTTTGATTTCTAGAGAAACCCGATTCAAAACGAATAAACTCTGACGCAGGATTATTGAATTAAGATTGCTTTTCCCTTGACCCTGATGTGTCAATTTACCACTAATCAAACCTAAACCACGATTACGTATGGCCGATTCAATTGGCTGTATAATTAATTCTAACCCACTAAATATTGCGCACTACCTAATGGATTAAAACAATTAATGACGATAAACACGGAGAATCACAGATACAAGCATAAAATAAAGTATAAGAACAAATTAGATCTCACAGAATAATCTTGCTAGTGCTTCCCTAATCGTTGCTGGAATAAAAGAAATTAGCTATAACACATAAATAAAATAAATCAAGAAAAATAAATAATAAATAACGAAAAGAATAATGAAGAAAAGAAACTTGAATTAAAACCAAAGTTTTCATAGGAAATCTGCTGCTCCAGAAATAGGCGTGAATGTCCATTGTTCAAGAGTATAACTAAGTTATATACTCATAAGAAAATTAAAGAAAACCTAATCCTAAAGCTAATAGCAAAAGTGGCGTGAGGCCCTAACTAATTAAAAACTTTAGTTTAGCCCACAAATAAATAAATAAATAAAGGCCCATAAAAGAAAGTCAAAGGCTGCCTTTAGAAAGTAAGTTTCAGCCCACTTAAGAAAGGTAAAAATCTCCAGCCGCCTAATCTCTCGTGAATTCAATTCTGGCGGCAATTCAGACGGTATGGGCACACCGCTCAGCCTGTTGGCACAGCTCTCTCTTTACAGCTTCACAACTTCCAAAATTCTTCTAAAAAAATCAAAGCTTTTCTCCCAAACCTATCAAAAATTATTAAAATAATTTATTAGTTCCACAATTAACTCCAAAAGATAATAATAAGCAGGAACTATGCATTAAAATCAACCAAAAACATTCAAAATATACGTATAAAATACGCCCAATCAAACTCCCCCACACTTAAACAATGCTCGCCCTCGAGCATAAGAAGAACAAAACAAAGGGGAAAAACAAACTCAAAAGACAAGACAAGACTCATGTAACAACGACTAGCTATGGCAACAATCACAACAAGCAAATCTCAAAGTTAGGACAAGATACAATTATCTTTTACCTCAAACCATTCTTGGAATCAACAAATATGTGCATTCACCCTTCATTCGAATTAAAAGTGTGCAAATCAATCCAGCCTCACCAAGTTCGCTCAAATCTCTCAGTATCAAAAGGTAAGGTAAATTCACACACATGCAACTCGACTCTATCCATTATAAGTTTGCCACTATGTCAATATCTTCAATTCGAAAACTGAACTCATCCATGAATCAATAGGTCTTTCCATGAGGTTGTAATGGGGCTAGGGTGCATGGGTAGGATAAACAAAAGTGGATAAACAAGGCTAATAAAACCAACAAAATGCAAGTAGTTCACCACATTCGAATCCCAAAATCAAACTCAATCAAATCAATCCTTATTCCCAATACATAAGCATTCAAACTCCAACATTTTATTTTCATTTTCTTCTCTTTTTTCATTTTTTTTTCTTCTTTTTTCTCTTTTTTCTTTTTGCATATGGTACTTTTCACGATTTTTTTTGAACTAACATCATAACATCACTTCATTCTTAAACAACCAACAACCTTTTTTGTCAATTTCAATCCTCAATCATTCCAACCAAGCACTAAATTTCAATCAACCTTATTCTTCCAACAAAGTAATATCATAAAACAAACCACTTGCATCATGTTGGAAAGGGACAAAGCAAGGCTAAAAGAAGGCTAATGGCTAAAATTTTCGAGGCTTCAATCATATATAACAATAAAAAGGGTCAAGGCTTCAAAATGGCTCAGTAATGGATATGCAAAAGGTAAGACGTTTTTAAGGCCAATGAGGTTCATTTCTAATGACTAAATCACCTTCACAAATGAGTCCAATTCCAAAAAAATTGATTATGGCAACATGGCAAACTGAATATCAAGACGTCAAGTATGCATAACACTCATCAAGAACAAGCAAGGAGCATTCAAATTATTGCTCTATGGCTCAATCCTCACTATATGAGTGGCTTTCAACAAAAATGATCAATTTGCACATTCGTCATCCTCAAACACATATGGGTTTCAACACATTTTCATATCATCCAAGAAAACAACCATACAATCCATATCAATATGCTCATCCTAACAAATCAAAATGCTCGCATGAAAAGTTGCCATAGACAGACTCACAAACACCAAACAAAAACCAAAACAAAACGAACACACAGACTCAAGACAAAAGACATAAAAACTCCCCCACAGTTAAACAACACAATGTCCTCATTGTGTGGGGAAATACTAAGAACAAAGACACAAAACAAAGAAAGCATAAACGACAAGAAAAAGAAAAAGAATAAAATAAAATAAAAACGAAAGCAAACTAACAAAAACATCCCTGAAACTGGATCAATCATCAGGTGGTTTCAATTTCCGCTTTGGCAGTTTCACAATTGAAGGCACAATCTGTCCAGTGCTGGTCGGTATGGGCATATCGCACGACAGATGCCAAGTGTGAATTTCATTGGTGGAGTTCGACTGCACTTTACACCCTTGAATTTCATCATAATATTCTGGTGGTTCTTTATTCATCGTGAATATTTCCAGAATCTCCTTGCCACATTCTTTTTCCTTGTTTTTGGCCAACCTGAAAGGAAAAACGAAAGGAATCAGTGCTTTAGAATTAGAAATTTTAGATTCAACACTTACTTCGGAAGAAGAAAGATTTTCATATTGTTGTGCCTCTTCAACAACTTTATCGTTCTGAGCACTTTCTTCCTCTTTCTCCTCCTTTTCATTCTCATTAGGCTTTGGATCAAAGAAGTCTTCCTCACTCATGAAATTCACAGCATAAACATATTCCTTGGGATGTACTTCTTCTTGAGATGGAAGTTTTTCATGATTGGCTTGCAACTTGTTCACTTGAGTGGCGAGTTGAGTGATCTGTGTGCCCATACTACCCAACGCAGCTTGCGTCTCTTGCTGGAAAGCTTGCTGACTTTGTACCAAATTATTAATAATTTGGCTGCTCTGTGCCAGACTCTGAAGAATATCACTCATACTGGGCTCTGGGTGGTCAGTATGGGCACACCGCTCAACCTGCGGCTGTGCGCTGGTGAAAAATTCAGGCGAATGATTCCAGCTAAAATTTGGATGATTATCCTTCTGAATTTGAGCTCCAACAAAGCCTCTAACTAAGCAAGTTAGAGCATCGAGTTTCGCATTCACACATGCATCTTCTGCTTTGTTGACCGGCCTGTACCTATCATCATCCTCATCCTCATATTGTTGACCATTGGAGACCATATCAAAAATAAATTGTTTTGCTTCATCTAAGGTCTTGTTGGTCAAACTTCCTCCACAAGCAGCATCAACAATCCTCCTGTCAAAAGAAGACATACCACGATAAAAATAATTAATGAGCAACTGATAATCAGAAAATCCGTGGTTAGGACATCTATGACATAATTGTTGAAATCTCTCCCAATAATCAGACAAACACTCTTGTTGCCTCTGCTTGATGCTACTAATAGCTATTCTTAGATTTGTAGCCTTTGATTCTTGAAAGAATTTACGCAAGAACTACTCCTCTAAGTCGTTCCAAGTTCTAATTGACCCAGTTGATAGATCAAACAACCAATCTCGAGCTCTACCTTGCAATGTATGAGGAAAAGTTAGTAATCTTAAATGATCTTCAGAAAAACCTTGAGGGCGTAAAGTAATGCAAACTAAATCAAATTCAGCAAGATGTTTATGTGCACTCTCTCCAAGTGAGTTGCTGAATTTTGGAAGAACTTGAATGAAGTCAGGCTTGATTTCAGCATTTTGATTAATCGTGGGCAACACAATGCATAGCGGATGATATCTCTTGTAGCGGCCCAACTCTCTTATCAACGGTGGTGGTGGCAGAATATCATCACAGTCATCATCCCCATCTTCAGACATCTCAATTTCAGCTCTAGATCAACATGCATCAAACAAAAAAGAAATAAAATAAAAAGGCAAATCGAAATAATAAGAAAATTTCTACTTAAAAACCGATCCCCGGCAACGGCACCAAAATTTGGTGCGTCGTTTTACACCAAAAATATCCAGCAGTCAGCCCGTATGCCCACACTGCGCAGACAACAGTAAGCAAAATCGTCTCCCAAGGGATCGGCGAGAATTCTCCTAAAATTCAACCTGCAAAGAAACTCAAGAAGCGAAATTTATGGGAAAATATGAAAATACTAAAATAGAAATAAATAAATAAAATTCAAAAGAATTGCAATGGTTCAAATATTAAATAAATAAATAGAAAAATTCAACAATTAATAAAGAAATTCCAGCAATCAACTAAGTCCACCCTAGCTTAATTATTATGATCATTGATGCAAATATAACTTTAATTCATGCAAGCAAACCAGTTATAACCACCGAAGACGTTCCTGACGTGATCTTATTTCTCCTTAATTATTCGGTAATTAGGAAGACGCTTCACTAATTACTACCCTAATCGACTGACAACCGTAAGAGACGCTCTATATATTTAATGAGTCGACAACTTTAATTTCTAGAGAAACCCGATTCAAAACCAATAAACTCTGACGCAGGATTATTGAATTAAGACTGCTTTTCCCTTGACCCTGATGTGTCAATTTACCACTAATCAAACCTAAACCACGATTACGTATGGCTGAGTCAATTGGCTGTATAATTAATTCTAACCCACTAAATATTGCGCACTACCTAATGGATTAAAACAATTAATGACGATAAACACGGAGAATCATAGATACAAGCATAAAATAAAGTATAAGAACAAATTAGATCTCACAGAATAATCTTGCTAGTGCTTCCCTAATCGTTGCTGGAATAAAAGAAATTAGCTATAACACAAAAATAAAATAAATCAAGAAAAATAAATAATAAATAACGAAAAGAATAATGAAGAAAAGAAACTTGAATTAAAACCAAAGTTTTCGTCTGAAATCTGCTGCTCCAGAAATAGGCGTGAATGTCCATTGTTCAAAAGTATAACTAAGTTATATACTCATAAGGAAATTAAAGAAAACCTCATCCTAAAGCTAATAGCAAAAGTGGCGTGAGGCCCTAACTAATTAAAAACTTTAGTTTATCCCACAAATAAATAAATAAATAAAGGCCCATAAAAGAAAGTCAAAGGCTGCCTTTAGAAAGTAAGTTTCAGCCCACTTAAGAAAGGTAAAAATCTCCAGCCGCCTAATCTCTCGTGAATTCAATTCTGGCGGCAATTCAGACGATATGGGCACACCGCTCAGCCTGTTCGTACAGCTCTCTCTTTACAGCTTCACAACTTCCAAAATTCTTCTAAAAAAATTGTAGCTTTTCTCCCAAACCTATCAAAAATTATTAAACTAATTTATTAGTTCCACAATTGACTCCAAAAGATAATAATAAGCAGGAATTATGCATTAAAATCAACCAAAAACATTAAAAATATACGTATAAAATACGCCCAATCAAGAGATGCATGACAGTAGATTCAAGAAAAGCTAGTTTGACTTTGAGCTCATAAGTTGCTTTTTCTTAAATGATCAGCCTTTCATCTAGCATCTGGATTTCTTCATCAGTGAGATGCCTTGCTGATCTTTGATCTTCATCAGCTGAGTCTTCATCCCTTGTGTTGGAGGGAGCAGTCTGTCACGGTGGTGACTCAGGGTGAGTGACACACACCCGTCGTGCGGTGCGGGCAAAATACTTGTGTATGCCCAGTACAGACAATACACGCTCATACGTCCCACTACAAGAACTCAGTCTAAGTGTAGGGTCGAATCCCACAGGGAGTGAGGAACTACTTTGTTCTCCAACGACAAACTGAGGTGTCACAGGTCTCAATCTGTATACTCTGCACAAGAAATTAACGAGATCAATAATAACAAAGGGGTGATCAATTGAGAAAGTACGTGTTTGATCAGAATAGCATCAGGTCTCTCTTCATAGCTCAAATCTGGTTCCAGGGATACTTCTTCTTGATGAATGACGTGTTTTGGATCAAACACGTACTTTCTCAATTGAGAAACATCGAAAACGTCATGTTAACAACAATTATTTCCACCCCTAAAACCTCACCAACGGAATTACTCACACATAGCAGAATTCATAAATACGAAATGAATTAAACACATCATAGGACAAAAAGAAATACTCCCTCCGTCCACGAAATATTGCCCTACTTACCCATTTTTCCTTGTCCACAAAGTAATGCCCTACTCTGCTTTTTGTACCACTACACCCTTTCTTCTTTCATTTATTTACCATCAATTGCCACTAATGGACCCACCACACAACACCTTTAACACTTTAGTCAACTACCTTTATCACTTTAGTCAACTACCCTTATATTTCACTTACAACCACTTTATCAGCTTTCTTAAAACCTGTGCCGAACAGTAAATGGGGCAATATTTCGTGGACGGAGGGAGTACTTAAATAGATAAAGTAATACCTAAGGCTTCGAGCCTTCAAAGGGGTCCGAATGCAAAATACAACGAAAATAGGAAAATAGTACTGGAATATAAAATTGTTTGGATGCCACACTTCGGCGAATTAAAGTAGTAAAACTAAAGTAAAACGGGAGTTCAAAAGGGCCAAGAGCTTGTGCGCGCTGCACATCATCAATCTTTTATACTGCTGAATGGTCGAGGTCTAACCCTAGCTGCGCCAGCTTCATATCTTCGCTAGGATCTTCTTTCCTTCTTTAGCTCAATCCTTGATTGATCCGATTGAAGATAGCGTCCAGCTGCAAGCTTTAGTCAACCTTTCCCTTCCTTCAGATCCTTCCAGCTTCTTCCTCTTGCTTCCGCTTACTTTCTCAAAATCTCCGAGATTCACTTTCCTTTCCTGGCTTCGGCTGTCTGCTTCGCATGGTGGTGGTCAGACGGATTGCTTTCTTCGGTTTGATTCATACCAGGTGGGTTGCTTCAGGTTCCCATGCCCCAAGTTAGACTGGGGAGGTATTGCGGCCGAAGCTCCATGCTGGTAGACATGACATAGCAATCTGGGCTTGGTAATGCCCATTCCAACCACGTTCTTTCCGTTTCCGTTCCACTGGACCTTTCTTCCTTAACAACTTCGTTTCCCCCCTGGACAGACCTGTACTGACACAAATAAATAGAAAAATAGGGCCAAATGGCCCAAAAGTCGAAGACGCATCAGTGAGCTTCAGTACCATCGATGTCATCTTCTTTGAGAAGACCTTTGGTTATTAGGTACTGTTTGAAATTGGTCGACCAGTCATGGATTACATCCCAAAGATTTGTGACTTTGAATTTTTCAAAGATGCTGCTCTCTAAAGCATCCATTTCAGCACTTGTAAGAACTTGGTCAATCCCCTGAAACTGAGATCTGGGCATCGTTTTGACGAAGATGAAGAAGAAATAGCTGACAAGGTCCTGAAACTCTTCAGCATGCTTGGTTGCCATGAGTAAGGGAAAGGTGGTTGTGACACAGTGTTGAGCCAGAAGTGTCACATAATTCTTGAGAAGAGCGAGTGGAGCCACTGAAGATGAGGATGCAGCGTTGATATCAGCAGGCTATGCATACTTGACCTTCTTGTTGAATCCGTCAATGCAGTAGCGAAAGAATCCTTTGAGAGGAGGAACGATTTCTTCTGCATTATCTCTTTCTTTGTCAGCTGCTTGTGACTCCTTCGGTTGTCATTCTTCTTGACGTTGTGGAGGAACAGTGACAGATGGCGGTTGTTGATGAGAAGTCTCGGTGTCTGGAATTTGCACTTTCTCTGTAGCCTTTTGTGCAGCTTCTTCAGAATCCTCATTGAATGGTTGTTGAGGAGAATCGAGCAAGATCTTGACTGGAGATGAGGAACTGTCAAGGTTCCTTTTGACTGAACCTCGAGTTCTGTAGTGTGCTTCGGCAGTGGAACCAAAAGTTTCACTAACCAGGCTGGTGATCCCTTTGGATGAGCTCTTTTGCCCTTCAAAGAGATGGATTGTTGAAGACACTTGAGTGGTGTTCTTCCAGAAACATTGAATTCCTTTCACACTGTGAAGGATCAATGATGACACTCTTGTTCCTTGACGAAGATGTCGAGAGGAATGAGTCTCCTTCTTCTCTTCAGCCAGGATTTGAAGATATGCCCTTTCCCAATTATATGGGCCTTCTTGAAGTAGAGCGATCAACACCAATTTGTGAGGTCTTGAGAGATGACTTGGAGATCCATGAATGCCAAACCAACATTTCTTGATCATTTTGGCGATTGGTCTGAGATGAGGATGCAATCTTGACATGCTCAAGACATTTGTGATGTTGGAATCCGAGGATGCATCATTCATCAGCGCATCTCTCATGAGATCGGTGGCTTCTTCATCAGTGAAGAATGGGGCTGGTCCTTCTGTTGGAAGATTGAACAGTTCTCTTGCTGCTTGAGTGACGTTGATGATGAACTTCGTCGATTCCAAAAGATCTTCGTTGGTGAAGATATTGATATTCGCTGTGAAGTCACCAGTTGACTCATCAGTCTTGATGTTGTCATAGAATTCTGTGATGGTCTGCTTGTCGAGAAGGAATTCTGGCGAGTTTTGAAGAAACCTTGTCCAACCATGGCGTTCCAAGATCTCATTAATCTTGGTATGTTCAGCGAGACTCTTAAGAGCCTCAGATGTAACGATGGATTCGTAACATACTTCTTGTTGAGAGACGGATTTTGTGGATTTCGCCATGTGTAGATATTGAAATGGGAGGTTTCTGCAAAAGTCTAGAGAATGTTCTCACAGAAGTTGCACTGTGGAATTCACTGTAAGTTATGGAGAGAAAACACACTCGATAATTTTGACACAGAAGATTTCTCAGAGATAAAGTAAATCTTTTTCAGAAGATGAAATGATTTTGAAGAGAATATGGAAGATCGTGCACTAGATGGTTTCAATGAACTTTTGAAATCCATGCAAATGGAGTCGTGGCACGTGGATCAATCCGCTTGTTAGTAAAAAGGGCGGGATCATGCAAACGTGTGACGTCCATGATTAGGCGAAAACTTCTACGTGTCATTTAAAAGGGAATAACTAAATAAGAGTTATGACACATCAGCCTAAGAACAGTTTTTATTCGAGAGAAGCAAAGAAACTCAGTCATTAACAAATGAACTTGTTGAGAGAAGCTTACACAGTGACTAGCACATGATTAGTCGTTGACTGCAGTGGAAGTTCCCCCTTAATAGGATGACTGGTTCTTCTTTCGCTGCTTTGATGTGGACTGTTGCTGCACTTTCTTATCTTATTTCATCTTTCTTCTGAATTGAAGTGTTTCTTCATGAATCACTTCTTCAAATGCTCCTGACGTCCTTTTGAAGTCAATCTTCGTTTCTTCAAGACGTGGTAAAAGTTCATATTTTTTAGACTAAAACAGTTTCAGTCTGTTGATCAGTCTGCGCTCTTAAATATTTCATCTATCAGCTTCATCTTCGTCTGATATGTAGCGCCTAATGATCCTTCGAGCATCTTGCACACAATTGATCTCACTGATGATTTGTCTGTGCTCCCTAAGGAGATTTCCAAATCTCATTCTTAGGTCTTGATACTCCTGTTGAACTTGATCATGTCTGCAAGTTCCTTCTGACTGTGAGTGGGTTGGACTCTGATTTTCTTCTGGAAATATGATTCGGTTGTCGATGTCGGAATCCAATGGCCCAATTTCAAGTCCGTTTGATTTATGCTTAATGGTTCTACTTTTAGGGGTTTGAATACGCTTATTTTAAGTTAATCTTCAGGAAATTGGTGCGTTTTATGGTTTATTTTATGCTTTGCAGGAGATTTAGATTTTATAGATGGAAGAGTGCAATTGTGGATGAAATTGGCATTTTTTAGGTGTTTTGGTGTCCAGAGCTGAGCTGAAGGCCCGCGCCAGAGCTGCGAAGATAGCTCTGTACCAGAGCAGAGCAGACATCTCCAGAGCAGAGCAGAGCTAAGTGCCAGAGTCAACCACCAGAGCTGACTTTTCAGCTCTGTACTTTACAAAGTCAAACGCCAGAGTAAAACGCCATAGTCAAACGCCAGAGTCAAACGCCAGAACTCTGTACCTTTCAGAGCACTCGACGCCAGAGCTGACTTTCCAGCTCTGCCCATCTCACCAGAGCTGACTTTCCAGCTCTACCCATCTCGCCAGAGCTGATTTTTCAGCTCTGACTACCTTTCCCGAGCTGACGCACCAGAGTTCGCCTTCCAGAGCTGAGTTACTATAGCCAGAGCTGAAGAAATTTGCAGAGCACGCCAGTTGGACTTATCTTCTCTTACACGATTTTATTCTTTTTAGAGTCCAATTTTACATGGCAACTTTGATAGTGATCAAGAGGGATTTGAAGTCTATAAATAGGGCTTAGTTATTCATTGTAAAAAACAATCCTTCTGCCGCCAGGTGTGTAGTTAGATAAAACCCTTTTGCCCAAATCTTTAGTTTCCGCCAAGTTAGCTAAAGCTTAGGTTTATTGCTTTTCTAGTGTTAGTTTCGATTATTGTTCTTATTTAGTTTAGTATAATTCTTTTAATTCATGTTTTAGATTAGTTCCCGTTTAGAGTTGTAATTACGTGACAGATTACTTCTCGAGATGATTTACGGTATTTCTTTAATCAAGTTTATTTATTTGCTTTTTCCTGTGTTTCCTTTAAATTCTGCAATTTAAATTATTCACTTTAAATTATGCAATTTAGTTTTTGCCTAGTTAGATTAGATTAGAAGTTTTAATTAAATTTATTTAAATTTAATTTGCCTAGTTAATTCTTTACTTAAGTTCATTTAATTCTTGCCTAGGGTTTAATAGTTTCACGCCTAGATAATTTTAAGATTAAGTTTTTAGTTAAGTTTAAATTACAAGCATTAGTTAATAATTCATTTTTGCCTAGTTAAGTTTAATTCACGTTAATTTACTTTCCATGTTTTAGTTTAATAATCTTAAGTTTACAGCTTTCTTGTGACATAATTAATTGCCCTTCAAGATCTTCCTTGAGAGACGACTTTGGGTTAGCTTATCACTGCTAGGATGTCATTGTTCTATTGCAAGTCAATCTAGAGGTGTTTAGGTTGAGTCAAATTTTGGCGCCGTTGCCGGGGAAGGTTTTAGGCGTTTAATTGTGTCACTTTCCTTTCCGTTTTTCTTGTTTTCTTTACTTTACATTTTTATTTTTTACTTTTCTTTTCCTCCCACCCGGTGCGTTTAATCCGTGTGTTAAGTGTTGTGTATGCAGGGACGCCGTAGTCTGAAAAGAAAACTAACTTCCCCGCTGGATAACACTCGCACACATACCAGAGCAGACGTGTTATACTCTGACTCTGATTCTGAGGCGCACTCTGAAGCCATCTGTGACCGTGCAGAGCAGAACACAAAGGAGAAAGCTGGCTCTGCCTCTGACCGAGTAGAGCAGAACACAAACAAAGAAGAGATGGCTCAGAACACTTCGGCTATTGTGCTTCCCACCGCCGTCAGAAATTACAATCTAAAGCCGAATGATTCAAGTCTTTTACCTCTGTTCCATGGGATGCCGAGTGAAGATGCCCTACAATTCATTCGTGATTTTTGCACACAAGTTCAAACCATTCCATTGTTGAATCTCACGGAGGACCAACTTAAGCTCAAATGCTTCCCCTATGCACTTAAAGATCGGGCGAGAACATGGATGCTAACTCTGCCGCGCAACTCTATCACCACTTGGGGAGAAGCTTGTGAGAAATTCATGCTAAAATATTATCCGAGCCACAATTCTTAGGAGCTAAGGTCGCAAATCATGGAATTCACCCAAGGAACGGACGAGCCCTTTCATGAAGCTTGGGAAAGATTCTAAGAACTCCTCCGCCAGTGCCCGCAACATCAATTTCCCAACGTTATATTGATGCAATTTTTCTACGACGGGTTAGTGCAAACTGCCCAATTTATGGTGGACAGCACTGCAGGAGGGAACATAGCTCGGAAGATTGTGGCAGAGCTTAAGGAAATATTCAAAACATTAGCGCAGAGCTCTCAACAAAAGTTGGTCCGTGGAAAGAAAGTTGAGGCCAGCGCTGTGACGAATCAATTTGAGATGTAGAAACAATTAGCCTCAATAATGCGAGATGTGCAACAAATGAAGATGGGAAGAATGGAACCGCCCCCTGCCCCTATGCAAAACGTACAGCCGTGTGGGATTTGTGGTGATTTCAGCCACGAAGTTGATCAATGCAATAGAATGGGCGAGTTCACGTCGGAATGGCAGGCTGAAGTCCACTCTGCGCAAGGATTGCAGAGCAGACCTGACGGACAGAGCAGACTGCAGTATGGGCAGAGCTATAACCAAGGCCAAAAGAATTTCCCTGGTACCTGGAGAGGACAACAGCCCTATACACCGCAACCTAACTACTCCCAATATTACCCTCCAAGGTGTCAACTGCAAGGAAACTTTCAGCGCAATCAATTCCAGAGTGCACAGCAAATTCCAACGCAGAAACAATCTCTGGAGGACACGTTGCATGCGTTTATGGAGGTTAGCAAGCAGAGCATGGAATCTCAGGCTGCCACTATCAAACGCCTTGAGACCACCGTAGGGCAACTGTCGGGCGCGCTGGACCAGCTACAGCAACAGCAGAGCCAAACTCATCAAGTGCTAGCTCTGGCGAGGATGCCAGAGCAGACTAGGCTGACAGCTCTAACTTGGCAGCCAGAGCAGAGGAGAGAGTCAGCTCTGACTCGACAGCCAGAGCAGAGGAGAGAGTCAGCTCTGACTCGGCAGCCAGAGCAGAGGAGAAGGATGACAGAGCAGAGGAGAGCGCCAGAGTTGATAAGGCCAGAGCATAAACTTCACAAATCAAGTACGCCATATCAACCACCGAAGCCCAGCCCGCCTCTGCCACCATCAATTGTTGATCCAACCCAACCATTGCCAAAGAAAGAAGATCCAGGGAGTTTCATTATTGGTATTGGTTTGGGTCGAGCTGGAGAATTTACGGGCATGTTAGACTTGGGTGCGGCAGTCAATTTGATGTCGTATGCTATTTTTCAGATTGGGCAGGAAGGAAAAGGAGCTTAAAAGCACGAAAACAAGACTTCAACTAGCTGATGGGGCAAATTGTAGCACTCGTGGAATTTTAAAAGATGTTGAAGTCATGGTGAGAGGAATCACGGTGCTAGCCGATTTTGTTATACTCGAGGCAGGGCAAGGAATTATAGGAAAGAATGGGCAACTTGTTCTACTTGGTCTGCCTTTTATGGCTACTACCCAGACGCGCATTGATGTGGGTTCTGGAACTTTGAGCATGGTCGGGTCTAGTAGATCGGTAACATTCTCCGTTTTTCATAAGAAGCCTGTTATTTCTAACTCTTCTATGCATATCTGTTCTCTTGTTGAGATTGCTGACCATGAGGAAGAAGAAGAAATTTTCAGAGCTAACTGTTTTTCGCTAGCTCTACCCAGCGCCCCAGCTCTAACGTTGAATGACAGAGCAGAAAGTCTTCCGCCAGAGCTGACTAATCCAGCTCTACCGCTGGAGGACAGAGCAGAAATTTTTCGAACAGCTCTGAACAACACATACCAGAATTATGCTGAGGAGAAACTGATGTGCACCAGCCCGGAAGAGGACAAAATTATACAAAATTTTCTTGAAAATTTGCAGGATGAGGAAGCCATTGAAGATCAGTTTTTGGCCAAGCTTCCAATCGACGTTAATGCCGTTCATGAGGTGCCAACTACCGTGGAAGATGATGCAACCGTTGAGGAAGAACGGGCTGATGTGCTGCCATGCAAGGATGATACCGTGCTAAGAGTGCAGAGTGCACCACCTTTGGAAGAGAAGAAAGAGGAGAGATCTCGACATAGCTCTTGGTTCGAGAGAATGATGAATGCGATGAGCTCTGCTTGCTCATTAAGAGGATTCGCAGCTGAACTGGAGGATGATGTGCTTTCACGAGGACTAATTCAGCTGACGTTTCATAGCGATTTTGGTTAAGGGATCCTCTACGTCGGGCTGGCGACTCTAAAACTAGCGTTTGGTGGGAGGCAACCCACCGTGGTTTGGTTTTTGTTTTTGTTTTTCTTGTTCTTTGTTTTCCGTTTTTGTTTTGGTGTTTCCTAAGTTTTGGTTGCTATGTGGATACTTTGATGTTGGTGTTCATGTTTTGACTTCAGCGCTGCAGTTCTATCTCTGCCGCCAGCACTGCAGAACGCCAGCGCTGCCAAATGCCAGCGCCGCCCAGCCCACTTCCAGCGCTGCAATAGCTACGATGCCCAGTTTCAGCACTGCCCAGCGCCTTCGCTCCCCAGATTCAGCACTGCAGAACGCCAGCACTGCCCTGTTCAGCGCCACTATCTCTACTCTGCAAATGGTCGCAAACCTCCCTCTTCACCGGCTCTCACGATGCTTCACTTTTTCAATGCCGATAATCAGGGACGTTTTCTCAACTCTTCTTATTTCTTTTGTGCCCTGAGGACATGGCATGCTTTAAGTGTGGGGGGGTGTTTTGTTGTGCTTATGCTTTCAATTGGGCGAGATTAGTCTTTCTATGCTTAGTTTTTGGTCTCGAATCTTGCTAATTTTTATGAATTTGTGGAAGAGAAGATGGTTTTCGATGTGCATTTCGAGTTTGTATTTGTTTGGTGGTTATTCTTATTTTACTTTTGATATATGTTAATTGATTGTGTTAGGTCCGGGGGGTCTCGAATAGGTGTATGGAGGGGGGGAATACACCTATAGGCTATTTTTACAACAATCTACCGACCTCAATCAGAGGGATCTCAGTCAGAGATTAAAGCGAAACTTTACAAGAAAACAAGACACCTGTTTTACCGAAATTAGTTTTGACCAAAAGGGTTGACGACTGATACTGAAAGCTCTTCAGTAAAGAGTTATCAGTTAAGTCACTGGAACTTAACTGATCCACGTAAGGGCTTCAGTCGTGTTTGCAAAGATAGAGATGATATCACTCTTCCTTACTATCAGAGGATAGTTCAGTCAGATTGATATCATACGCAGCGGAAATTAAACTTAGTTTCGAATAGCCTCGGTGGAGCAGATAGTTGGATTAAGGTTTCTCTTTCCTGTTAGTCAGTGTTCAGTTTTATCAATTGAAATCGCACAAGTATTGAATGTAAAACTGAAAGCTGTAAATAATACAGAGACTTTTACGTGGTTTGGAAAAACCCTTTCCTACATCCACGGCTGGTTGATCAGACCAACAATCCACTCCGCAAGTGCTTGCCTGGTGCACTGCAAACCGTACCCGTGTGCTTGCCTGGTGCACACAACCGTAAACTGAAGATAAACTCTCTTCAGCACCCACACACCTCGCGTAGGATTTCCCTGCTAAGCACACCTCGTGCTCAGACTTCCCACTCAGAGTTCAAAGTACCTTCCTAAACTCCGAATCACTCAAACACTCTTATGGAGGAGAGGTTTAAACGAGTGCCAACTATACTTACAAAGAACAAGTTCTTTGAAGCAAGTTTGACCTTTGGCTTCTGGGTAAACAGATATATGCCTAGGGTCTAAGAGAATGTATGTAATCAGTAGAGACTGATTTTGGCTTTGGAATTCTCTTCTTCGATTCAAGCTTTGGGCGGTTAAGCTTTAGGCTGAGTAGCAATTTCGGCAGAGCTTCAGCTTATGTCGTTGAATCGGTGAAGATTGAAGTGATCCTCGAGCGCTATTTGTAGGAGAAATCTTGAATAGATCCGTTGGCGTAAATCGTCATCAAGTTTTCTTCCGTTGGAGAGCAATTCGAATTTGGGCTGAGGCTTCAATCTTCGAGGTTCCTTGTCTGTGTGGAAACGGCTCTCTTTGATGGACAGGAGAAGCGACATCTCTGAAAAGTAACCACCAGATAGGAATGACCTCTGCAGAGATAAGATATTGTGATATCTCTGCATTTAATGCGGCTGTACTTGTGCGTACGTGGCTTCCTCTGAACGTTGGAAGATCAGTCCTAGGAGAAATGTTCAACTGATACTTGACTTTAGTATCAGTCCATTGCGCTCATTAAATAATCAGTCTTCAACTGATACTTCAGTTGGTAACTCCAGTCTTCAGTCTTCAGTCTTCATTCTTCAGTCTTCGACACCGCAACTAAACTAGAAACGAACTCTAACACTTGAGTTCAAAACGATTCTAGTCTATTACAAATAAGTCCTATGATTTTTGGTATCATCAAAACAAGGGTTAGGATATTTCACAAGGTTCCCAACAATTTCCCCCTTTTTGATGATGCCAAAACCACACAGCAGTTCTAGACAACAAAAAGACTGAACTCATAGTACAAGTTCTAAACAAGAGGTGAAAACAGTTCCACCTTAACAATAGAACCTAAACAACTTGTACTTAGAGCAAGAACGAAAACAGTTCTAAAAACAGAACATAAAGAAGACAGAAAAACCATAATCAGAGCCTGGACAAAGAGTCATTGTCTTCAGGTTGAGATAAAAAAGAAGTTCATTTCATTAATAAGACTGATAAGCCATCAGTCGAGGTACAGAGCAAGACTTACATTGGAGTAAAAAGAAAAACAAAAACATCATGGATAAACCATGGACTCCAGCAGTCTGCTTGGCTGCGCCTTGAACTTCTTGATCTTCATCTTCTGTCTTCATGTCTTCATGTTCCTAAGCTTGTTCCACTCTCACTTGTGTTCCGTTGATTTGAGGTCTCTTCTGAAGCGTCATCCTTCTGATGATTCTTAGCTATCCCATCTACAGTCAAGAAATAGGGACAGGAGTAACCCAAAGGAAGGGTTGCTCACTGACTCTGTCTTCTTTCCCCCTTTTTGGCAACATCAAAAAGAGAGATGACCATGGAAGCTGAAATCAAATGAGACAACAACTCCAATTCTCAAGTTATGGTGACGACTTGAGAAGAGGAGAGGTCCCAAATATGCAGAAGGAGGAGGACGTCAGGAGTGGGTGGAGAAGGATGAAAAAGAGAGGACAGAGAAGGCGGAGAGACAGAGAAATGGAGAAGAGCAAACTGAAGGAAAGGAAAGTATGCATAGCATCGTTAGAGATAGTCATGAGATACAACTATACATACGATCCGAAGAACGAGGAGACAGACGAGAAGAGAAGAATTATAGGAGTGCGAGAGGAGGGGAGGAGAAACGAAGGAAATGCATGACGAGGCGTGGATGAAGAAAAAGGATCAAAACACGCTTTGTCATACATAGGAGAGAAGAAGATGTGGAGATGGAGAATCGAATCAGTGGTAGTCGTGAGGACTAGCACTGTCGATTTTGCGCCGGATGGCAATGAGCTTCTGCGCATTGCTGTTGCACCACATGGAGGCTTCACCAAAAGGCGAGGAGCTTCCTGAGAATCAGGTGAAGTTTGTCCATATTCAGACAGGAACTTCCAATCCATGTTCCGGGCATGAGGATGGAAGACACTCGCTTCGCTGGATACAAGTGAGGGTAGAGCAAACTTTGACGCCGGAGAGACGTTGAGATCCAGTGGAAGGGTCCGGTGAAAACCAAGACTATGAGTGTCAATCTTCCACTCCATGACTTTGCAGTCATAGATTTCTCCCTTAGTCGGAACAATTTTTCTCTGCAGCTTTGGAAACAATTGAAGCTTTTTCTCACAGTGAAGGCTGTGGAGATTTGTTAGTTGATGCAGAAAAAAAACGTGAAGACAACATGGTATAAATAGGTAGAAAGTGAACCATGAAGAAGATGAAAAAGGTTTTTCGAAAACTGTGCCTAAAATGCAATTGAAGAAAAATTTCGCGTCCGCCGTCACTGCGAAGGACTTTGAAAGGCATCATTACATTATGTCATGTCAATGAGCGTTTCAAGAAATTTTATTGCAGAGGCAAAACGGTTGGATGGATTTTTGGCAATAAGATCAGGACAAGTTCAATCAAAATAGATTTTCACTTTTAAAAATCTTGTCCTTTTCGGATATTCCATATTCCAACAATTCCAACAATCAGTTAAAGTTTTTGAAAGAAACTGATCAGTTAGAGAAAAGGTTTTGAACTAAAAGCTTAAAGCTCTATACTGAAATAACTGATTTTGAAAAGTAAGCATTTAAAATACTTACTGATCAACTGATCATCGTAGTCAGTTGATACCACGTGATCCTGGTAGATTCATCAGGATGACTTCATCTTCAGATGAGCATTCGGACTTCATTGCTTTCCACGTCGGCGATCGTAGAGGCCGCAGTTGGTTGACCATCAGTCAGCATGACTGTTTGAGAAAATCTTCAAACACAGCATCACTCTTCAGGGTTGATGAGGCCGATCTTTGCACATAGATCATTGAACCTTTCTTCTGGAAGAGCCTTGGTCAGCAAGTCCGCTCTCTGAATAGCAGTAGGAATCCATTCCACAGAGACATTCTTCTTTTCGACATGATCACGAATGAAGTGATGTCGAATCTCAATATGCTTGACTCTGGTATGATGAACTGGATTCTGGGAGATTGCAATAGCACTGGAGCTATCGCAATAGATAGGAACTTCCTTTTCATCGATCTCATAGTCCTTAAGTTGATGGACTAACCACAGGATTTGTGAACAGCAGCTTCCAGCAGCAACATATTCAGCTTCAGTTGTAGAGGTGGCGACTGAAGTCTGCTTCTTTGAAAACTAAGAGATGAGCTTGTTGCCTAGGAATTGACAAGTTCCGGAGGTTGATTTACGATCAAGCTTGCATCCAACGAAGTCTGAGTCTGAATATCCGGTGAGCTTGATGTCGTCGTCTGCTGGATACCACAATCCTAGATTGGGTGTGCCTTTGAGATATCTCAGAATTCGCTTAGCTGCATCCAAATGAGCTTTCTTAGGATCTGATTGATATCTTACACATACCCCGACTGCAAATGCGATATCTGGTATGCTCGCAGTCAAATACAGCAAAGATCCAATGATTTCTCTGTACTTCTTCGAAGGAACAGAGCTTCCTGCTGAATCTGGATCAACTTTCCAGTTTGTATTCATTGGGATCTTGACTGACTTCATGTGCTGAATATCGAACTTAGCTATCAGCTCCTTGGCATACTTGGACTGGCTGATCAGTATTCCTTCGTTGGACTGCTTGACTTGCAATCCGAGCAAGAAATTCATTTCTCCCATCATGGACATTTGAAACTTGTTGGTCATGATGTCAGCAAACTTCTTGCACGTGCGTTCGGATTTGGATCCGAAGATTATGTCATCGACATAAATTTGAACAAGCAAGAGATCTTCTCCTTCTTTGAGAGTGAACAAAGTTCTGTCCACAGATCCCTTTTTGAAGCCTTGTTCAACCAGATACTCCGAGAGAGTATCATACCACGCTCTTGGTGCTTGCTTCAACCCATAGAGCGCTTTCTTCAGCTTGTACACCTTTTCTGGTCCAGCAACCTCAAACCCTGGAGGTTGTTCTACATAGACTTCATCTGTGAGCACTCCATTGAGAAATGCACACTTGACGTCCATTTGGTGTACCTTGAAACCTTTGTGAGCTGCGAAGGCTAAGAAGAGTCTGACTGCTTCCAATCTGGCAACTGGGGCAAACGTCTCGTCGTAGTCGATTCCTTCTTCTTGACTGTATCCTTTAGCCACAAGCCTTGCTTTGTTTCTCACAACGTTTCTTTCTTCGTCTTCCTTGTTCTTGAAAATCTATTTCAAGCCAATCACCTTTGCATCGTCTGGTCGATCCACAAGCTCCCAAACTGAATTCCGGTTGAATTCATTGAGTTCTTCTAGCATTGCGATGACCCATTGAGTAGACTTCAGAGCTTCTTCAATATCCTTGGGCTCTGTAGTTGATAAGAAACAGCTGAAATTCTTATCTTCGTTGATGCTGTTCTAGTTGATGTCGAAGACGAGGTTGTACATTGATCTCCGAGTCTTGATGCCTTCTGATGGTTCTCCAATGATGTTATCCTTTGAGTGGAGTTCAAACCATCTTCGATACTTCTTGATTTTTTCAGGGAAAGGTGGGGCTTCTTCAGTCAGAATGGCTCTGGGGTGTTGAGCACCTTCTGGAGCAGGGGAGAGTTGAGCTGGGGCGGCTTCTGCGCGTTCAACTCGAACTTCAGCGACTGGGGTTCCCCCTTGACTGATGCCATCTGCATTGGCTCCAGTCTGAACTTCAGACCTTTGGTTGATTTTCTGATACTGAAGCATTTCAGCATCTTCATCTTTGCCAGGTCCCCACACCAAGACAGTAGAGGGCTCGATGTTGTGGCTTTCAGCTTTGGAACCTTCAGCGATCTGAATATCCTTTTCAGCATCTTGTTCCCTGAAACCATCTGTAGACTCATCAAAGATCACATGAGGTGTTTCTTCTACA
Source organism: Salvia miltiorrhiza (assembly GCF_028751815.1). Classification (NCBI taxonomy): domain Eukaryota; kingdom Viridiplantae; phylum Streptophyta; class Magnoliopsida; order Lamiales; family Lamiaceae; genus Salvia; species Salvia miltiorrhiza. The sequence goes on along the minus strand of NC_080394.1, from coordinate 39,297,330 downwards.
CAAAAAGTTTGAGTATTGAACACTCGATAGGCTTTGCTTGATCGTTCTGTTCCAGAGTATCCAAGGAAGACTCCTGGATCAGCCTTGCTATCGAAAGTGTTCAACCTCTTCTTATCATTGTTGTGTATGAAACACTTAGAACCGAAAGCATGAAAGTAGGCAATCGATGGATTTCTGGGCATTCATGTCGAAAGTGCCCTTTCTTTCTACATCCAAAGCATTCCATATCTTTGATGTCGTAAGCGGATGACTTCCTTTCTCCGCTTCGATCTGTGGAATGTCTGGAGTTCCCTTCTCTTTCTTTTCCTTTGAAGTGGTGCTTGTGGAACCTCTTGTACTTCCGGAACTTGGATTCCATCTTGTTGAATCTTTCAGTCAACAAAGCATATTGGCTGAAGTAGTCCTCTTGGTTGAGTTCCGTTGGTTCCTTGATCTGCTTCTTGCCTTCTCTGGTTGAGGCCTTCAGTGCAGCTTCTTTTGAGGTTGATGGACCATCTTCGTCTGATCCTCCAGCCTTCTTGTTTCCAAGATTTCTCAGAAGGTCGAACTTATTTGCCATGAGGTCGGAGAAAAGCTTGTTTGTCGGGAGCTGACTGAATCCTGGCTTATGTTGATGAGCGACTGAGTAGATCTGCCATTCTCCACGTGGCAGTGCTCGAAGAATCTTCAGATTGATTTCTCGTTGAGTGTATTTGTCTTTGGAAATAGATTGAACTTCATTCAATATAAGATTGAATCTTTGTTCCATTTCCTCGACAGATTCATTCTTGAGCATGAGGAAGGAGTTGAACTTCTGGCAAGCTATGGATAGCTTATTCTCCTTGATTTCCTCAGAACCTACGCACATTCTTTCCAGAATGTCCCACATCTCCTTTGTTGTTCCACACTTGATGATCTTCATGACATACTTGTCGGGAACGGTGCCGGAGATGATGCTTTTGGCGAGGTTGTCTAACTCATCTTGCTTCATTTCTTCTGTGGTGAAGTCTGCCTTTGACTTAGGCTGTACATCATCGTAAGGATCTTGTTGGAGTTCAACAGGAACCCTTTTGATAGTTTCTGTGATGGTGATTGGTCCGTTGGTGATGACTTCCCACATTCTGCAATGTTGGGCGGTGAGGAAGCTTTCAAGCCGAAACTTCCATATGTCGTATTTTTCAATACTAAACATAGGTAGAGAGGATAATCTGCTGTTGTTAGTCTCCATCAAAAAAGAGAGAACAGATAACAGCAGATAGAGCAAATAGCAAGCACGAAAAGAAGGAGTAAACTTTTTCGAGACCTTTAAGATAAAGGATCTAGTTCAAATAAAACCTAGTCAGATACAGATAGTGTCGCAGCCCGAAAACCCAACACTAGTGATAGTGGGGTACGAGTATCGATACGACTATTTTTAAAAGAATAAAAGATAAGAAGAATAGGTCGAACATCAAGCGGAAGCTCGCATCAAAAGGTGTTAAAGAAATCATTATAAATGAACCCAAGGGTAAAATCGTCAACGTCGTTATAACTTTTTAATTATCAGGAATTTCACGAACAAAAACAAAACGGGTATCGCTCATTTTTCGTAAGGGAACATAATATGCAGAGTATCGCAGCAAAAGGCGAACCGATTATATGTATGAAGACATATAACCGTGAGTACATTGCTTAACTTCAAAAGAAAATTAAAGTATATCAATCATCAAGACTTTATCGTCAAAATGGAAATACGATAAAGTAAATACATCCTCCAACATTTCCCCGCCAGCACCAGACCAATCTCGCTCCTCGCTTAGTCTGCACATTTAGAAATACATGCAGGGCGTGAGTATATAATACTCCGTGGGCAAACGCCGAAAAACAAGAAAGGTGCTCTTAGAGCTATAGGTTTGAAGCTTGCCACATCTCAGCAATACACAGAAATAAGTTAGTATTAAATGAATCTGTGCATGCAGTTTTAATAATCAACATCATAAATAAACGATAGCGCTATCAAAGTACTCATCATGTATGTACCACATCTACAACTCATCATCATCAAAGGTACTGAGAAGTAGGCCTCCTTCTCAAGCACCGTGACCGGCCGATTCGCTCAACGGCTCACAGTCACCTCTGTGTACACTAGCCCTGGCAGGATAGCTATCAACTGCCCAGGACCCGATCGTCTCATCTCAACAGTAGAGGGTAAACATACAAGCTCAACATCATCATGAAAATTGGCAAGTCAAACAGTTCTCAAACATCATTTATCTCAAATTATTTGATAAGCTCATAACATCATTATATCATCAAATCATTTTAGAAAGCTCGGATAATATATGTATACTCAAAATATTGCCCACCTGAAGACCTTACTCAAACACTCCCGTCAAAGCGGAGTTACTTACTTCCTTGCTCTGCTCGTGTCTTCAGGGATCATCGTCATCATCGAAGGTTCATGTCATAAAATGAATCTCGATTAGAACTCAACGACAAAAACTCATGCCTTAACTCATGCTCTATCTTATATTCTATCTCTTGATCGACTCTACATAAACTTCTTCACTCATTTCAAATCCTTAAGTCCAAGGATAGGTTTCAAGAAAATCATGGTTCTAAGTCTCGATTTATCTCTCATATAAGACTCGTCTAATCTCATTAAAACACTTAGGCAACATAAACACATAAGGCACATAAGAAAATACAATCAAACATCAACAAATCATGTTCTGTTTTTCCCACTGACTCAACTTCAAAATTTAACACGTTCTGACTCCGACATCGCCTGGACTCCAGATTCATACCAAAAGAAAGATATTTGAGTCTAGTTTCATTTAAAAAAACGTAGAGTCAGAAACTCCAAGTGGTTTGGGAGATATGGCATTTGTACCACGGTCTACCATATTCGGCAGTTTTGAGCAATCGGAAACATTGATTTTTAAAAAATAGTAAACGTTGTCAAACTGAGCTCACATTTGGTGGATCTCTAGCCCATACAGTAAGGTTGATAGCATAAAACTTTTGGAAGCTAGATCACACAGGAAGATACTGAAATGAATGACTTTGTCCCCTGTTCTCTGAAATTCCCGGTAGAAATGTGCAGATTTGGTTTTGCATTTTTTAAAAATAGTAAATCAAGTCCAAATGACTTGAAATTGTACCGGTATGCTCAAGACTCATGTAGGGACATGCTGTAAAATTTTCAAAGCCATTAGACATCGACAACCCGTCGATCACAGTAGGTCAGTAGCCTACGAAAAAATCACCAAAACTCATCTCAAACTCTTAAATGCTCAATTCAACATTTCTTCAAAGAAAACCAATCAAAGTTCATTTTAAACACATATAACACTCAAAAACATTCAAAACATTTAAAATACTCATCATACTCAAATTAACTCTCCTTTTTTACATCTTAACTCAAATTTCAAGGAAAACGTTTCTACAAACGTATCAAGTCAATCCTCTTCTCAATTTCATGCTTAAAAACACTCAATCATTCAAAATGACCTCATACTTCATATAACTCATTTTATACACATAAATCCCCCTTTAATCATACCAACCAAACTTTAATAAAAACTCATATATTCACATAAACTCTCAACAAAAACATGACAACTTCACAAAATGGTCATAAAGCAAATTAGACCTCATTTTATCAATTATTGACTTCTCAAAATATGAAAACTCAAAAACTCTCATAAACTAACTCAAGTCAAAATTTTACTTAGCTTCCAAAAGACTTAATCAAACATATTAAAACACCAACATCATGCTCAATTACACATATCTTAAGCCAAATCATTTATTAAACACATAGACAAGAAAGTCCCAATTTTTATTAAACTAAACTCTTTGAAATTTTATGAACTCACATGGATCTTTAATCTCATCATATATCTATTAATCTTAACCCATTTAACTCACATATAAACCATCAATTTACAAATTAGAGCATAGATACACATAGCCCTAATTTTAGTAAACTAACTCATATCAAAATCATCATTTGACATCATATACTCAATTTACTCCATCAATCATCATCATATACATCTCATAGACTCATTTACATCATCAATTTATCTATTAACTCATTGACTCAAAATTTCCCATTTTTGGGTAAACTAACTTCCATCGAAAATTCAAATCTCAAAGCATAGCTTTGCAAAACACACATCAATCATCACCAAACATATCATAGATCATTTTTCTCACCCCAATTCAAGGAAAGAAAAAGAAAAATTTTTGAAGGGTATAAGACCCATATTTTCGAAAATTTAGAGAAAAATGAAGGGGGTGGTTTTCTTGCTTCAAACTCTCAAGAATACTTATATATAATCTCAAACAAGTCTAATCTATGAATATGGAGATCACTTACCCAAACTTACACCCAAAACCAAACTTTCTCTCTCTAACTTTGAAGATCAAACTCCAAAGATCTTCTTGGATTCAAGGAGGTGGAAGTGTTTAGTGTAAGATTTAGAGGGTGATTTGTGTTTTTGGTGTGATTTTGTGAAGCTCCGAAGGTCTTGTTAATGGTTGTCAATGGTGGAAAGTAGAGAGATGAAGGGAGGGAGAAGGTGGTGATCGAAAATTTGGGGTGGAGTGAGAGAGAGAATTATCTTGAAAGATTTGAGAGGATTTTGCTAATCTTATAGAAGATTTGGCAATCTTAGTGAATATTGGCATTAATTGCCTTGATCTCTCTCTCTCATAATCTCTACACTCTCTCTAATCTCTACTCTCTAAATCTCTACTCTCTCAATTTTAGTAATTAGTCTCATACTTGGGAAATTAAAAATAAATCATGTGAGAAGGGTGATTAAATAATAATCACAAAAACTATGGAAATATTACTCATTAATAAAGTACCATAGTATAATTATTCATGTGACCAAAATAAAATAATTATAGCACTAATATTAGTGCACTCACTCAATTATAATATTCCTCATCATAGGAAAAATAATTTAAAAATATTATGCTTGGAAAAATTTCCATAAACCGGCATCATTCGATTTCTTGGTAAAAATAAGCCGCACTTTCTTTGGAAACTTAATAAAAATTCCCAAGTGCTAAGGTTTCAAATAAAAATCATAATAATATGGTCATATTGACACACGTCACAAAATCACATAATCACTCAGTCACGTAAATTCACATAACATCACATCAAAACAGTCGGCAGACTCAAATAAGCTAGACGTCTCTCTGACCGACTCAATTTATCAAGGTTTCTCACTCTTTCTTCCTCGACTCTATTTCCAACTCATTATTCCTATTTTTCTTAATAGGACAGTCAATCTCTAATAATTCAGTATCCGGTAACTCTATTCCCGGTAGTTGGAAATAAAATAAAATCTCAGCTCAATTCAATCAGCATCTCTATCTCAACTCATTTCTCAAATCTCATCACTCTAATTCCATCATCGGTTTATTCACTCGTATCTCTATTTAAAAGACAATCTGTCTTATCTGCTCATAAAAAAAAGTAGTCTCGTATTTCGACATCTCAGTTCTCTCAATAGTGTTAAGACACTATCTCACAACATGAGGAAAAGTACGGGGTGTTACATCCTACCCCCCTTAAAAAAAATTTCGTCCCGAAATTTGAGTTATTCACCTTCGGGAAAAAGCTCTGGGTACTTCTCTTTCATCTTCTCTTCAACTTCCCATGTTGGTTCTTCTTGACTGTGATATCTCCATTGGATTTTTATCAAAGGAATCGATTCGTCCCTCAATTATTGGATCTTCCAGTCCTGCATAGCATCAGGTTTATCTCTTCGTAGCTCAAAACTGGTTCCAGGGACACTTCTTCTTGATAGATGACGTGTTTTGGATCAAACACGTACTTTCTCAACTGAGAAACATGGAAAACGTCATGGACGTTCGCGAAGCTCAGAGGCAACGCTAGTTTATAGGCTACATGGCCTATTTACTCTAATACATATCATAAGGTCCTATATATATCTCGGTTTGAGTTCTTCGTTAACTCGAAAATGACATGCTCCCCGGGATAGGGAAAAACTCACACAAACATCATTTCTAACGTTGAAAGAATCTATCGGTGATTACTCAACTGTTTGATTTTCTTCTCTCGATTTTGCTAATCGATGCCATAATTCATGGCTATGTGGTTCCACTTCTATTGTGAAAGTCTCTAATAGGTATAATTGTATAAGGTTGCCAAAGTGGCACCTTCACGTGTTAACACGTTAAACATCCTTCTACGAATGATGCCATCTCTCGCTTCTTATTCTCCTATCAAAGCGTCGTTTCAGTCTTGGCACGTATTCATACTTTCCGCCTGTGCGGTGTAAAAGGTATCATGAGCTTTGCTCGAAATTTCATTTTTCAGCTCTTCTTTATCAGGCACACACAGTCGCTCTCTTAAAACTAAGATGGCATTATCTGCCGCCTCTTGATACTTCTCTATTTTCTCGATTCGAATCTTCATTCGCAATCTTTCCATCTTCTCATCCTCTCTCTGAGCTGTGACTATTCTCGATCGTAGGTCAGGTATAACGTTCAGTGCAGAAATTATTATTTCTGTCGTTTGTAGTGGTATTACTACCTCCTAATTCATCTTCTCGAATTCCCTGATTAGGTTCACTTCTCGTGTAAGGAGAAATCTTAACTCTCCCTGATTCTTTCTGCTCAATGCGTCGGTTACAACGTTAGCTTTTCCAGGGTGATAATTTGCTCCTCGATCGTAATCCTGCACTAACTTTCATCATCTTCTTTATCGCATGTTCAGATCTTTTTGCTCAAGAATTATTTGAGACTTTTATGATCGGTGTATATCTCACATAGTGCTATGTAGAGACGGTGTCTCCAGATCTTCAAAGCAAGCACTACGGCTGCTAATTCTAAATCATGCGTTAGATAACTCATCTCGTGTGGTCTCTGTTGTCGCGAAGCATACGCTATAACTTTTCACTCTTGCATCAGTGCACACCTTGGATCATTTTTCGATGCATCATTATAAACTGCATACTCTTGATCCGCTGGGGCAAAAGTAAGCCTCTTCTTTAGCTTTTGAAAACTTCGCTCGCATTCGTCCGTCCAAATGATCTTAACTTCTTTCTTTAGCAGGTGCGTCAATGGCTTAGCGATTTTCGAAAAGCCCTCTATAAAACGTCGATAATATCCTGCTAATCCCAGAAAACTGCGAATCTCGTGCGGTGTGGTTGGCGATCTCCATTCCTGTACCGCTTGAACTTTCGCTGGGTCTACCTCAATTCCTCTCGCGGAAACGATATGGCCAAGAAAATTAATTTCTTTAAGCCAAAACTCGCATTTGCTAAACTTAGCATACAGCTTTTCCGCTCGTAATCTTTCCAACACGATCCTCAAATGCTCTTCGTGTTCTCGTTTACTCTTCGAGTAAATCAGGATATCGTCTATGAAGACTAACACGAACTTATCTAAGTATTCGTGAAAAACGCGATTCATGAGATCCATGAATACTGCCGGAGCATTCGTCAAACCGAAAGGCATAACTATAAACTCATAGTGTCCGTATCTTGTACGAAATGCCGTCTTCGGAACGTCTTCCGATCGTATCTTTAGTTGATGGTATCCCGTTCTCAAGTCAATCTTTGAAAAGGTGCTCGCTCCTTGTAGTTGATCGAACAGATCATCGATCCGGGGTAACGGATATTTATTCTTTAATGTCACTTTGTTCAACTTTCGATAATCGATACACAGCCTTAAGCTTCCATCCTTCTTTTAACAAAAAGATCTGGTGCTCTCCACGGGAAAACACTGGGTCGAAAGGAACTCATATCTAGAAGTTCTTGGGGTTGCAGCTTTAACTCTTGTAACTCAGCAGGGGTCATTCTGTACGGCGCTTTCGACGTCGATGTTGCGTCGGGCTCTAAATCGATCGTAAACTCGAGTTGTCGATCTGGGGAAATCCCGGTAAAGTTTCAGGGAAAACGTCTTTGTAATCTCACACGACTGGTACGTCATCAACATTTGCCTTGGATTCGTCTCTCTAGTTCAGATATACAACATACGCGGTTGTATCTTTTCTTCGCAAGAGATTTCTTGCTTGCAGCGCCGAGATGATCGGCGTCTTCTTCCATTTTCTGCCAATGAAGGAAGTAGTTTCTTGGCCAGGTGGCTGAAAAGATATCCGTCTTTCCTTGCATTGTATCTTCACATGGTTTTCCTCTAACCAGTCCATTCCAAAATTATATCCAAGTGCCACATAGGCATCAATCTCAGGTTTCTAACCTCGAGCTTAGTCGATTTTAACTCGAATTCTAAGTTAGGGCATACGGATGAAACCGTAGAAATTTTGCCTATGGGTGTGGCTATTCTTTAGAGGTTGTGGAGCAGGCTCTACGTTTGGTGTCGAACAAAAATACTATGGGCACATCTTTCAACTTGCCTATCTCTGACAAATTTCCTCTATTCTTGTCTGGTGCTTTCTACTTACACACGAACAGCCTCTGATGATGCGGTTGATTCGCCTGCGGGGCTGGTAGTTGCCTTTCTGACTGATGTGGTCGGTAGGCTGGCTGTTGTCGCTGTGGTAGAGGTAGCGGTAGAGTTCCCTCCATTGCTCTGAGTTGCGGCCGAAACTGACTCGGTCGTTCTCCCGCTTCCACTTTGCTGACGATTCGGACACTGGTTCGAGTAGTGCCCGACCCTTCCGCAGGTGTAACAGCTATTCTTTCTCATCTTGCGTTCTCTCCGACGTAATTTATTGCTCTTCGACAAAGCGATAACCCTCGCGGTCCTTGAAAAACTGCTGCTGGGGCAGCTGGGCCAATTATAAGGCTGTTCATCTCAGTTCTGATGTCGCGGTGGCGTATTTTGACTCTGCCACGGCTCCTTGGGGATCTTGACTTCGGTCGTCCCATTTTCTCTTTTCTTCTTGCCTGCATCCAGAAAAGGATGGATTGCACATCTGAGTGCTCTAACTCGTTTGGGTGCTGAAGCTCAAATCACGTTCTCTGGCTGCATTGCCAGTTCTATATCAAATGCTCTATTTAATGCTTCAGTACACATAACCACGTTCTGACTCGTTAAATCGTCTCGTACTTCTTGTCTCAAGCCTGATCGAACATCTTCTCGTTCAACTCTTCTCGACAAGTGGCATACCGAACCAAGTCGCGAAACTGACGTTCGTATTCAGCTACGGTTTTATTGCCTTATCTCATATCGTCAACTCTATTTCTTTCTTCGATCGGTTTTTCTTTCTCGGTAAAAGTCTAAGGGAACATATATCAACCTTAGAACTAATTCTCATAACTCACAAATCTTAAGACCCTTACTCAACATCATACTGTTTCCTCAATTCTCATAACTCATCATCAAGGACATATCTCATGTCTATCATCGCAATCATCAGCTCAAAACTCTACTCAAGCATAGAGACTCTCTGGTCATCGTCATATAGACATATATGAAAGTTTTTCTCTTTCGAGGACTCTTACTAACTGCGGGGAATGAACGAAAATAAAACATCCTATAATACTATGACGATGCTACATCTATACTAGTCGTCATCTCAGTCTACTATCGTGGAAAACATTATCTGCTCTAATCTGTCATCTCGATCTTCTTGAATCTGCTATTGCCTATTCTGGCTTAGCATCACTTCTTCTCGTCCTCGAATTGATTAGCTTTCGGCATACTTGGCTAATATAAGAAAATCCATAATCAAACAGTCATGCTCGTCCCGTAATAAAATATATTCTACGACTGCTCCCCTAAATCGGGTTTCTTCCATACACTCTTCTTGTTATACCATCCTAATTACCTAGACGATCCTAACTCTTGTCGAATGTGGTAGGGAATAGGATGTGATGAATAAAAATGTCTGATCTTGAACAAGACGAGCTCAAGTAATGGAATGATTCCATAATAGCCAGTGCTATTTCAAGGATAATGAAGAAGTTATAATCAAGGTAAGATCAAAAGCTAGAACAGAATCTAGAATGAAACTGAGATACGATATGATAGGAATAAATCAATACTGGAGGTAGAAACAATCCACTAAGTGGAAAATGAATATATTGTCCACTGTTAAAGCAAGGGGTAAGGATTTCCAACACAAACGGCTTAGGCTCAAACACAGTGGATCTGGAAAAATTTCTTAATAGCAAATAGTTCATCTCATGTTGGAGTTCAAATGGATGCAGAAAAATTTAAATACGACCAAGCGGGATAGGGACTCAATAAGTCTACTCTCATGACTATCCTAGCGATGATACGCGCGGTCCCGGTGAAAGTACCTCTATTGCGAAGTACAATTGGTCAATAGTATCTATGCATCCCATGAGGTCTCCATAATACGTTCGTCCTATTAGGGTCGTGTCCCTAAATCGCGATGAAAACTCTAACTCTCGTCGTATTATCTCAACGGTTGGTTTCTCTGCTCCTCTTCTTCATCTTCTTCTCGATTTATGTTCCTTCTGTTCCCTCTTCTTCTCGGAGGTATACTATAAGGAAAAAGAGTTATATAACTATCGGCTTCTAAACTAACCGTTCATCGTTACAAAATACAAATCCTCGTTTTTCATCAAGCACCAACATCATCATCATTCTCAAAGTTCTGATAAAGATAGTGAAACTCACTAATCATCAACATCTCTTATATTATATATATATATATATATATATCAACTATGCATCTATACATATGTACGCGTCTACTAGATACACGTGATCGCTAGTCGTCGTCTTCTGAAATCCTGCTCGTCGCATCGTCAACCTCCATATCCTCACTCGGCTCCGTCTCCTCGCTCGGCTCCGACTCCTGACTCTCGTACTCGTCGATTAGTCGGTAGATGCTATCATCGCTCGGCTCATCCTCGACGTCGGTGTCCATCATCGGACCATAAATCAGCACCTCGGGAACAGGTACCCATGTCTCGACTCCATCGGCAGTATATGACGCTGTAATGGCTGGGTCCTTCCGTGGCCAACAGTCATCTCTGGAGTTCCTCCTCCGGGTTCCTCCTCATCACTGTCCAGGTGTGCTGGCCGAGACCTTCCCCTCCTGGGCGTCTCGGGACGTGAATATAAAATCGAACGTATATATGTCTGAAAAGCCAAAGTTGCCCGGCTCAGGCAACGGGCAAACCCTCGGATAAGGATCAAAGGGCACATACTGTATCTGAGGCTCAACAGAAACAATCGGCTATGCCGACTCAACAGGTGGCAATGGCAAAGGTGCCGTTGCCAGTGTCAAAATCCCAAGGCGGTAACTCAGCGCTGGGAAAAAGAATAAGGGATAGAAACGCAAAACGGGTCATGCTCTACCACTGGAGAGTACGCCTCGAAAACCATCGGCTCTGAAACATCAGGCTCAAAAGAAACTGGAATCGGATCAGCTGGGGGTAGAGGGGCAATCGGAAACGGCTCCTCGGGAAGTGGGGGCACAACAACAAGCTCCCTTCCCTGGGCTGGTCCCTCAGACTCTCCATACGGCGGTGAAGGTGGCTCGCCATAAACAAGGTAGCGGTGGCTCAACGTCGCGATGAAACCACGAAATTGGCGCTCACCAACCGCCCGAACTCAGTCCTCCTGATATACTGCGGCACCAGCGAAGTCGCCCAGTCTTGCCACTCGAGGGGCAGCTGTGGAATCAGGTGAGTGATGGCCTCAGCCTCGTCAATCCTGTGGATACTAGTCTCAACATCTTTCCTTGTATTCCACATCAACTGCCTCGTATCAGAATTCATCATCTCACACAAATTCTTCATTAAAACAATACATGACTCATTAGTGAATCAAACTCAGCTCTC